>NC_079442.1:20248003-20418003 GCF_903798145.1 Danio aesculapii | reverse complement strand
CAGCCGCTCCCACTAGCCACTTTGGCTGGTTGGAAATATTTTTTTTAATTGTAGTTTTCTTAAAAGCAGGGTTCGACAATAAGGATGACCCAATATGCATGCAAATGTGATCTTAGAATGGAGTAGCAGCATGACTGACAAAAATAACCGCGTTCGTGCGAGCAAAAGAAAGCAGGTGAATACCGAATGAGAGGATGATTTCTTGCGCGCACAGGTGATGTGAGGCGCGTGACTGTAAAAAAAAAAAAAAAACGTGCGCGCTCCCGTTTACTTGCGCGTTGCAACAGTGTGTAGAGGAAACGCAACTGATGCAATTGGTTCTCTTTGAAATAGACTGGATAAAAAGCGATACTCGTGCACCCACAGCCCTGCTGCTTTCAAGAGCTCTAGAGTGAAAAAAATATATATCCTGTAAGCAGCAGCAGTCACTGCTTTCGTTTTAATTATTTTTTGAACAAATTATTAACTGGCCTAACATTAACCGTGTGCACTTGATCATCCTTTCATCATCACACACGTTGTTTTTTACCTGCTTTCTTTTGCTTGCAGTTATTTTTTTTAAATATAGTTTAATTATTATCGTTTAGTTATTATCGTAATTATTAACCTTTAATATGAGATGGACTCCCTGTTTATGTGTAGTTAACTGGTGATCTGGGACCTTTAGCCCGGACAGATAACTGTGCATATTTTAGATACACGACAATAGATATTTTTAAATGTCCAATTTTTAAAAAAAAAAAAAAAGAAAAGTTTTGTTGAATAAAAAGTGTATGCAACTATAATTTGCTTGTTTAGATAAATTTAAAAATGTGTGGCTATAATATAAGTATTTCTTTTTGGTGTGGTCAGAGATAAATTTGGTAAATCCTTAATATTGAGACCTAAAAAAGTAATGTGAAATATTAGAAAATTAGAAAAATATGAATTAGAAAAAACTAATTGCAATGCGACACACCCATGTGCTCGTGCACAGTAAGCAAGCTCATACACAACACACACAAAAAGTGAAATGAGGCTTGTAAGTTGCTTGTAACGTTGGAAATGTAACTTAGTCCAAAAATTGTGCAATAGGGGCCGTCAAAGTGATACAAATGTTTCTTCAAATGTAGGCAGTGTTTGCACACCTACATTTCTCAAACATTCATAAGAAACACTTTTAAATTTTTAACACTGTGTCAAGTAAACCTTCGCCTGATGTGCAGCCTATTTACAATGTGTTTTGGTTTATAGGAATCACTATACACTACCTGACAAAAGTCTTGTTCTTGATCCCAATTGTAAGAGCAACAAATAATAACTTGACTTCTAGTTGATCATTTGGAAAAGTGGCAGAAGGTTTTTTTTTTTTTTTTTTTTTGATAAATCATCTGTTGAGCTGCATCCCAATCATCACAAATACTGCAGAAGACCTATTGGAACCTGAATGGACCTAAGATTCTAACAGAAATCAGTTAAGTTTGGTAAAGGAAAAATCGTTTGGGGTTACATTCAATATGGCGGCGTACAAGAGATCTGCAGAATGGATGGCAACATCAACAGCCTGAGGTATCAAGGCATTTGTGCAGCCCATTACATTACAAACTACAGGAGGGGGCAAATCCTTCAGCAGGATAGCGCTCCTTCTCATACTTCAGCCTCCACATCAAAGTTCCTGAAAGCAAAAAAGGTCAAGGTGTTCCAAGATTGGCCAGCCAATTAATTCAATTAAGAAGTTATTTGAGACATTGTAGAGATGAATGGGAGTCATACACAATATTAATTCTTTTTCCACTGCACCATGACTTTATATTCTATACTGTACATTATTTATGTTATGTGACAAGACTAAGCAAAGTCAGACCTTACTGATACCTAAACAAATAATTAAAAATCAAGGCATGATCATATTTTATTTTGGTAAAATAGGAGTAATCTTAAGGCCTTTACCTTTCATATAAACCACTTCTGATATTAAGTAATCAGCTAGAAGTCAAGTTATGATTTGCTGTTCCTAAAACTTGGAAAGGTGACACGACTTTTGTCAGGTAGTGTGAAACTGACAAAAAAGTGTTTTCACTTTGCTGAGCAAAACTTAGACAGAACGTTCTGTAACATTATTAAATAATAGTATTGCTCAGCTTAACTTTTAATTTTCAGCTTATAAAATTTGGATCCACAAGTAAAAAAAAAAAAAAACATTATTATGAATTGAAATCTTAAAACTTGTGAGTTGAAAGTACAGACCAGCTTTTAGGGTTTACTACAATTAATTCCAAACCTGTTCCACCTTCTTCTGTGGAATATAAAATAAAATATAAAGATTTTCAAGGTTGGTAACCACTAAAAATACAACAAAAGTCAAAGATGCTGACCCCAAGTAATTTTTTCTAAATACTCTCTTCTCAATCAAACTCAACTCAAACAAGTTTGAAAAGACAAGATGTGTGAATTTTCATTTTAACTTATTACAACATATTAGTCGTTTCTGGTAAGCTGAGAAGAATCTTGAACTGAACTGGACTGAAATGAAAAATAATTTTATATAAAATACAAGTATTTAATATATCAAACAATATTTTTTAAATAAACTGAAATAATGTAAATTATCCTCCATTCATTTTAATATAGTGCATGTTCCTTTCTGTTAAGTCTGCACTGTCCTATGTAATAAAGTCGATAATTAAATAAACAAAGCAGAGGGAAAAGTCTGTCAATAAATAATGCCTAATGCTAATTTTTATTAACCCATCTAAGCCCACCGGCAACTGTAGTTGTCAAAGTTCATAGTTGCCATTTTCCTTTTATGAGTAATTTTCTATATGTTATCTATGTTTAATTTCTCAATGACTTGCAAGCAAACAATCAAATGAAAGACTTAAAGAAAGAAAAAAAAATAATAATTGATTTACTTCCTGTCTCACGAGGCCTTCAACTTCCTACCCCTAATTTCAGAATGCAAACCCTCCCAAATAAAGGCAACTTTCATGAAACTAAAAGTAATTTTATTCACTAATGTATATCAACATAATCATGAAGGGCTCCAGATTCATCCAAATAAAACAAATCTTTCAAGAGATGTATAGTTTTTTGTATGTTTTGTCAAATGTTCAATCAGCAACTATAGTTGCCAGTGGGCAAATACCTTGTAAGTACATAAACCATGGGGAATTAGGGGTTAATGTGTTAATAAGTTTATAAATCAAGGTTATTGGTTTCATTTAAGGATTTTTTTCATAACACCCAATAAACATAACTTAACCATTTAACTGATATCTTTAAAGTAAACGTTTTTGATAAACATTTTGATACACAGCAAAATCCTCAGAGTAAAATTAACATCTCACATTCCTACAAAGAGTTAAAATAACACTGGAGCAGAGTTAAAGTGCTGAGTGAACAGATAATAATGAACTCCTGCTGTTAAAAACCAGAATCACTGAGGAAAAACACAAAACTACAACCAAATTTGTATGCACAACCTTATGCCCTGCTCTCCACACAAACATAGGTATTGTGTAAATTGCAGTTTTTTTCTACACAAAAATGCAGTATCGGGTCACTGAAACCCAAATTTTTGAAAACTGTTTTCAGGGTGAAGATTTTCAAAAGTACCAGGATCTATTGTTTTTTTTAGAAAATTGATAGAAAAAGTGTTTTTGTTCACAAAAAATTGTGTGTACATGTGGACATGCCTTTGGGAACTCAATTGAAAACTCAATTCTCTCAAAATCTCAGCTCATCAGGATCATTAAACAACTTATCATAAAACAATTTTTTAAATACAATAGTTGTGTTTATGAATATGAATCTGTTGAATGCAGTTGTTTTAAGTTACAATGGAATATGTTATCCTCCTATTTAAATTTTACACTGAAGGGTTCTCACAACTTATTTGCTCATTTGCCGTATATTCAAATATAATTTTCTTGAAATAAATAAAAAAAACCTGGAGAAAATAAATTTAAAACATGTTCATATAGGACACTATTAACAAGGGTACTTGCGTGAAAGCATTTTTTTAAAAATGTGGGCACAAATGGGTTAACAATTGTAGTAATGATAAGTTTAATAATAAGTCATGAAGACAGATGCTTGAAATCAAAAGTACTGAATAAGTGAAAAAAATGCAAATAGTTCAATGCAAAGATACTGTAATAGTGGGAAAAATGCAAATGCTTAAATGCAAACCAGGTAAAAAAGTAATCAAACGTAGCCTGAGCAGCAGGGGTGCTGGGATTGCCCTGAACAGTTGTATCAGTTTTGACAGCACCAATAAACTCAAAGCAAAATAACAACCCATATTCAGATTTGTTGTGTATGCATGCGTTAGTTCTGTGTAAGGGTGTTGCTCACTGCGGTTTTAGGGCAGGTGAAGTGCTTAGTGTTCATTTCAGATATTAACCGGATAAAACATGCCTCGTTCGCAGCATCCAGCATCCAGGAAAGCTCTGCATTAATCACACGTGTCAGCACATTTCCATAAACACTGATTAGAGTCACAATATTGCACTCTTTCTTGTCTTGCTGTGTGCAGTTTTGTAAAACATCTGTGTGATGAAAAATGAAGATGACGCTTAAATCAAACATATTGGATATTGTATGGATTTGCATAATCACAGATGACATACTTGTTGCTGCAAAATGGATGTATATCATAGTCTGTCATTTAAAAAAAAAAAAAACAGTTACAGCAGAACAATCATGGCATATGGCTGAATTTATGAAGGCGTGGAACAACAATGCATTCTTTTATACTCTAAGTTTGGATGGATGGATGGATGGATTTGATTTTTCATTTATATATATATTTATATATATATATATATATATATATATATATATATATATATATATATATATATATATATATATATATATAATCCATCCAAACTTAGAGTATAAAAGAATGCGCATATATATATATATATATATATATATATATATATATATATATATATATATATATATATATATATATATATATATATATATATATATATATAAACATTTTTTAAAACAGTTTTTAATTACTTTCCATTAATTATTATTATTAATCACCACAACTTTAAGTGGGGAATAAGTACTCAACACGTCACCATTTTTCCTCAGAAGTCATATTTCTAAAGGTGCTGTTGACTTTTCACCTCATGTTGGTAACTACCAAAGAAATTCATGTATGCAAAGAAAACAAATCTAGTTTGCTTAAAAATTAAGGTATGTATAATAAAATGAAATGACGCATGGAAAAAAGTATTGAACACATGAAGAAAGGGAGGTGTAGAAAGGCAGTGAAAGCCCAGAGAGCAGCTAAAAATCTCTTAGTAGTTAATCAGCAACCCTCTGCCCTTGTAAATTAATATCAGCTGTGTCAGTCCAGCATCTACATTGGCAGGAGGTAAAGATGAAAACAGAGTGGACATTTCAGCAAGACAATGATCCAAAACACAGCTAAAGAAACTCTCAAATGCTTTCAGAGACAGAAAATCAAGCTGTAGAATGGCCCAGCCAATCCCCTGACTCGAATACAATATAAAATATAAAATGAAGATCCGATTTAGTAGACAAGACTCACAGAACCCTCAAGATTTTTACACTCTGTTGAAGTCTGTGAAAAACTCACACCTGACTTCATTCACCACATGAGAGTCGTCTTTAAGCTGCCATCACCAAAAAAAAAAAAGCTTTTTATATAAAGTATTAAATACATTTAAGTAGTTTACTTAGCCCTTGTGTCATTCCATTGCTATGACACATAACTTTACTTATTTTTTCAGATTTCTTTTTATTTTATTTTTGTATTGTTTGGGTTTTTACCAAATCCTTGTTCAATTCCACATCAACAGCTCCTTTAGAAATAATATTCCCCTCACTATATTTAATCTGAATTTATTTCCATCTTCTTTTTTTTTTTGCTTGTATTTATTTTACAGACAATTAAATTAGCCAAAGCTTGGTATTATTTTCCCCTTGTACTTTTAAATCTGTAAATAATGCGTTATATAAGAATTCATTTTAAATGTAGATATAAATATTATTATTATTATTTGAAAAAATCAGATCCTTTCTTGTACATTTAAATCTGTAAAATTTATATAAATTTTGCATTATATTTTTGACTGCCATTTTTATGTAGATTATACTTTAACAATTAGAAATACACTCACCACCACCAGCCTGAACCACAAGGCAGGATGGATCCATGCTTTCATGTTGTTGCACCCAAGTTCTGACCCTACCATCTTTACGTCGCAGCAGAAATCGAAACTCATGAGACCAGGCAACGTTTTTCCAAAGTTCTATAGTCAATTTAGGTGAGCCCTTGCAAACTGTAGCCTCAGTTTCCTGTTCTTTGCTGTCAGAAGTGTGACCGGTGTGGTCTTCTGCTGCTGTAGCGCATCCGTCTCAAGGTTTGGCATGTGTTCAGACATTCCCTTCTGCATACCTCGGTTGTAACGAGTGGTTACCTGAGTCATCAGCTGGAACCAGTCTGGCCATTCTCCTCTGACCTCTGGCATCAACAAAGGCATTTGTGCACAGAACTGCCGCTCACTGGATATTTTCTTTTTTTCTGACTATTCTCTGTGAACTCTAGAGATGGTTGTGCGTTTCAGTAGATCAAAAATCCCAGTAGATCAGCAGTTTCTGAAACACTCAGGCCTGCCCGTCTGGCAACAACAGAGCTTCTCTCTTGCTTGACCATGTCTACATGCCTAAATGCATTGAGTTGCTGCCTGGTTATTAGTTGATTAGAAATTTGCATTACTGAGCACCTAATAAAGTGGCCGGTGAGTGTATTTTGGTTGGTTGGTTGAAATGAAAGAAACGTCAATACATTTTCTTAAATATATTTTAGACTAAAGAAATAAAATAAGACAACATTCCACAGCGAATTAATAAAGGCATATACTATATGCAAAGCCTACTTGACTTGTAAAATAAAAAAAATGCTTTTGAAAAGTGTCTTACAGGTCCTTTCTGAAGAACTGCATGTTGAAATGAATAATTTATTTGGAAGGGCAAAAATAAAACCATTCATTCCAGTGCTCACTCAAAGGGAAGAAGGAAAATCCAATTATTCTACACAATGTACACAAATCATTCCCTTTGCCTTTTCATGTCTTTGCTCTTCTCCAGCACATTCTGCGTCTTATAGCTTTGGCATTAAAAAAGCGCTGTCCTTTTGTGCAATTAAGTCTTTTAGAAAGAAGTTTGCTTTTGACTTGGCAGATTCCCTCAATGTAACAGGAGGCTATAAGGAAGGCCCAATTAATGAGACCCATTTTGATCTGAAGTCACCAACTCCATCTATCACTTACCCATCCCTCCATTAAATATGTTTAGGTAATTAGGCTAAATTAATGAGCAAAGCTGAGATGCAGCCTACCAGGAGTAATTGCCTGCACTAATCCACTCCCTTTACATCTGTCACAAATCACACACCAGGAAAGCATGAGTGTCAATATTTGCTTTGCGTTCACACATACATATTTCATATTTGCAAACTAAATAGGAAACATATTTCTTTTGACTTCATATGCATTTTTTTAATTACATTTTTCCCCTCACTGTTCTTTTGCCATGCACACACCACAACTGTGAGGAAATGTATGAAAAGACAAAACATAAAAAAAAAAATTCTATTCGCTATTTCATTAATTTGTTCATTTATGTCCTGTAAAGATACTTGAAAGTTGATATTTCTGCAAGAACAAAACCAAAACATCCTTAAAGGGCACGTATGACGCAAAATCAACTCTAAAACAATTAGTCCACTTTCGTATTGGAGTGATATAAACACATGTCTCTTTTATTATTTTCCTGACCCTAAAATAGGATCCAAGTCTCTGTCACATTGTGGCCCACTGTAACGTGACATAGAAGTGCGGTTTTCCCCACCCACCGAATTGATTGACGGGCACATATGTATCCATAGTTATACATATAAACATGTCAACAGAACAGGATTTGCAAATAAACTGGAATTAAAATATCTGTTCCAACTCTCTGTGATCAGCTGCGCAACATTTTAAAACAGAGCAAAGACAGTAAAATTGCTATGTAATTCATAACTGCTATAATCACCATAGCCATGTAATGTCAATAAATGTGTGTGTGCGTGCATGTGTGTGTGTGTATGGTAAACTTTGTAACAGGTTTTGTGTGTGACTCATCATTGCAGAAAGGCTTGAATAAACTCCATCACAGATAAATCAACTTAACTTACTTGTTATTTTTGACTAATGAACTAGACTTCCGTTTCATCTGTGTCTGTCTCTATCACTGACTGCTGTTTATTTGACGTAACAAATAAGAAGCAGACACACATGTGGAAAGCTCATTTGCAATTAAAGACACGGGCTACAACAGCTACACTTCACTGTGTTAAGTTGAAAATAGGCATATTCTGCATTGTAAAATAAATAATCTGATGGGTATTATGAGCTAAACTTTACAGAGGCATCCAGAAGAAACCAAAGACTTATTTTATATCTTGTAAAAAGGGGTAATATATTAGTTATTCAGAGAAGAAAAAAAAATCTGTGTGAAGCAGTATTTAAATATGTTTTCACACAACAGAAAACAGTGCTATTAAACGAAAGTTCCCAAGACTTTTCAATATATTGATGTAGTTCCTACTGAAAAAAAAAATATTTTTGAATTGCTCCTGCAATTCAGAACTGCATACTTCAGTGTCTTTGTAATGTTTTTTGGCAATACATTTCTAACATTTGTCAACAAATGTCAAAGTACTCTTTACACTGACTTTATCCTAATTACAGTTGTAAACAACTTTTTTTTTTTTCTCTCTCTCCAGTGCAATCGCTTTGCTTATTATGGCTCTGAACTGCTTGGCCCCTTAATTGCTGCTTGCAGCTATTATTATTATTATCATCATCATTATTATCATTATTATTAGTATTATTATTATCATCATCATCATCATCTTCTCTGGGTGTTCTGGTTTCCCCCACACTCCAAAGGGAATGTGTGGGTGTTTCCCACACGGAGGGATTTACTCTCAGGGCTGGGTTGTGGCTGGAATGTTATCCGCTGGTAAAACATACTGTATATTTGCCAGAATAATTTGCCAGAGTTCATTCTGCTTTGGTGACCCCTGATAAAGCAGGGAATAAGTCGAGGGAATGTGAGTGGGAGTATTATTATTATTATTATTATTATTATAATTACTACATTTTTTTAGATTTTTTATTTTATTTTAGGTAGAGCATTATAGAAAGCTACATATCAAAGAGAAATACTGTAGAATTATTGACATCTGAGGCTGAGACTAGTGAATACTAAACCCAATAGCATTGCTATTGTTACCAAGCGGTCACTTATCCCAATTTCAGAATTGAATCCTGCAGAACATCTACAAAAAAACGATCTTTCAGATTCTCTTTGCTATTTAAATTTTGTTGTTTCTCCTGACCCTTTGTACTCATGTACATGGCCTCATTTTGTATGATTCATATATTTTCTAATATACCAATATTAACAAGCATGCATTTGTTTTCTCAGCAACTGCATCGCCATGCCCTGCACAGTAATGACCTTATGAACCATGCAAGAATATAAAACCTACTTTACACTCCAGCCCTTCCTCTCTCTGGACAAGATGGAGCTGTTCCTCTGTGTTTTTCAAAGAATCTTCCATTCACACCAATGAAGGGAAAACCCAGAGGGTCCTCATTAACTCCGGGTTAGAGGTACGTTGCTCCCAAATCCACTCCCCCACACTTAGAGTCAAGACCCGTGGGGCTTTTTCTACACGCTCAGCATGCAAGGAAGAGCTTTGAGGCAGGCTGACACTAAAGGCCAAATTCCAACGAATGGAGTTTCGTGCCTTTGTAAGTAATCTAAGCTCGCAGGTAGGACCGATAATGATGTAAATTAATGGTGTTAAATGTTTTAAGATACTGCTGAGACACTGGGCTTCCTTGAATGAAAAATATGATCTGCTCATGGGCTGAAATTCACAGCAATTTGCTTGTCTTTAAAACGTCCAGGATTTTAACATGTACATGTAGATTAATATCGTTTATACAGCACATGCCTCATTAAATGTCATTATTGGGTATTATATAGTGCATTGGTGTGTGCTGTGGCAGATAATTGTTTTTCAGCTGAAAATCTCTTTAACTCTTTCCCCCATTGATGCAATTAAGAGAGAATGCTTCCCCGCCATAAGAGTTATGGCAATCCATGTTTTAGGTGGATTGAGGTAAAAGAAACCCTACCGCATGTGAGTTACAAGACTTCTGGGCTTCTGGGTGTGAAATCAGAGAAAGCGTAGATCAGATTGCATGTATGTATGATTGCATATACAACTTGCCTTTGGCTTTTTTTTTTTTTTAATCATAGCTCACCACAGTGAAATGAAGGCATGCATCCTGTACACACACGCATGTGTGACAAAAGTCTTGTCGATCCCAATTGTAAGAGCAACAAATAATAACTTGACTACTAATTAATCATTTGGAAAAGTGGCAGAAGATAGATTTGTTTGATGAATCATCTGTTGAACTACAGATAACCTATTGGAACCCGAATGGACCCAAGACTCTCACAGAAATTAGTCAAGTTTGGTGAAGGAAAAATCATGGTTTGGGGTTGCCTTCAGTACACTCTCAGAAATAAAGGTATGAGAGCTGTCACTGGGGTGGTATCTCATCAAAAGCTACACATTTGTACTTACAGGCTACATATTGGTACCTCAAAAGTATATATTAATACCTAAAAAAAAAAAAATAAGAGGAACACTTTTGTATTTTTAAGGTACTAATATGTACCCTTGAGGTAATATGGACCTTTTAGGTACATATTTGTATCTTTTGAGAAGTTACCACCCCAGTGACAGCTCGTGTACCTTTATTTCTGAGAGTGTATAGTGGTGTGCGAGAGATCTGCAGAGTGGATGGCAATATCAACAGCCTGAGGTATCAAGACATTTGTGCTGGCCATTACATTACGAACCACAGGAGAGGGCAAATTCTTCACAGGATAGCACTCCTTCTCATACTTCAGCAAAGAAGGTCAAGGTGCTCCGGGATTGACCAGCCCAGTCACCAGGCATAGACATCATTGAGCATGTCTGGGGTAAGCTGAAGCAGAGGCACTGAAAATGAATCCAAAAAATCTTGGTGAACTCAGAGTCCTGTGTGATTGCTTTTTTTGCCATTCCAGATGACTTTATTATTATTATTATTATTATTATTATTATTATTATTATTATTATTTGAGACATTGCAGAGATGTATGGATGCAGTCATGCAAAATCATGGGAGTCATACACCATATTAAATATTTTTCCACTGCACCATGACTTTATATTCTGTACTGTACATTATTTTTGTAAAGTGACAAGACTTTAGTCTCAGTAAAGTCAGACCTTACTGTCCTAATTAATTAAAAAGCAAAGCTTTGTCAGGTAGTGAATATCTTCAGTGTTTCTCTCTTTCTTTTTTTGTGTAAAAAAAACAACAACAAAAAACCAAATCATGTACATATATTTGTATTTTTTCTGAAACATATCTGCATTTAAAGAAAATAAAAGACGAACACATGAAATGAAGATAGAGTAAAATGTTTTTGTTTGTGTTTTTTTTTTTTTTTTTAAGCAGCGGCTTGGATCTAGTCAACTGGTAAAATATATTCTAAGAACCATCAAATTTAGGTGAAAATCATCAAAACTGTTGGCAGTGGCTGGCAATAAAAAAATTAAAATGCTGGCAGGGAAACATTTTATATTTATTCAATTATTAATTTATTGCTTTGACAAGTTCCCAGTACTGGGTTGCGGTTGGAAGGGCATCTGCTGCTTAAAACATGTGCCAGAATAGTTGGTGGTTCATTCCTCTGTGGCGACCACTGAAATAGAGACTGAGTCAAAGGAAAATGAATGAATGAATGAATGATTTGACAAGTGGACAGCACAGCAAAATACAAAGATAACCTTTAAAACAACTTGGTCAAGAGTGCTCAGAACCTGGGCTGAAAGAACACCTTCCAGAAATCACCCTAAGAACAATGCAGGAGCAATGGAGGAAGTACTATAATGCGTCCCAGCCAGAGATCTGGACTTGAATCCAGCCAAACATCTCTGGAGAAAGTTAAAATGGCTGTTCATCAACAGTTCCTGTTCCTTGTGGGTTTAATTAATCAGAATAATGATTCGTACAACAGAATCAGATTGGATTTTTAAATTATTGAATCAGTTGATTGTTTATAGTTAACAAAACAGATGCAATACTACCAGTGACAATTAAAGGTCAAATAGTTCAATCTTTCAAATACCTTGGTGTCGATTTGGACTTAATTATATTGGGAAAAGAAGGGAGGCAGCTTTAAGTGAAGATTATTCTTTTTGAGGTACATATAAATCCAGTGGGATTAGTCGGATGCTACTTTGCCATCCAAAATATCTTCACCAGTTTTCCATTCTTTGCAATACTCTATTGGGGAGGGAATATCATTATAGTTTTATATATACACAGTACATATGTATTAGATTAAACAATAGTTTCATGAATTGGTTAACATTTTTAATCTAGATTTACTTGACAGTATTGGATTATTGTGGAAATGGATGATTTTGTGATATGAAGGTGATAAAATAAACTGTATTCTTAGTGTACTCTGAAGTTCATTTAGTAAGAACTTAATGACACGTCAGTAGCTTTTTTTCTGAAATAAAGGTTTGCATAAGGCACATAAACACATTTACAGATAAAGATAATTATTAGGGTCAATTTTTTTTTCATGTTTACCTTCAGTGCTTCTCTTGATTATAATGTATTTATTCATTTATGAAAGGGGTAAGTGGTTGGGAGTAATTTGCTGCACACACACACACAAACACACACCAGTTTAGGTAAAAGACTACACTGAAAAAAATTATTCAAAGATGATTCCTTGGATTTACTCTTTTTTTTTTACGTTAAGTGGTTGTAAACAATTTATTTGGGCTGAATTTAAACAAACAAATTAAGTTGAACATTATTACATTAAATTTGTTTGTTTAAATTCAACACAAATAAACTGTTTGCAACAGTTCTGCATGCAACACTTTTTTTCAGTGTAGTTAAATGGTAAACCTGTTGTAGACAGCAAACAAAAACTCACATAACAAAACAGCAACCGCTAGTGTTCTACAGAACTGCTGCCAAAGTTGCTTCAATTAAGGACCTTAAATTGTTTAAAGGGCACATGATGAAAATCATCTTTTGGAGGCTGCATGTAGGTATAGTGTGTCCACAGTCATATTGGAGTGATATAAAGACTGTGAGAGATATAAAATCTTTTTAAATTTTCTGATGTTATAAGGGATCCAAATCCCTCCCATTTTGAGGCCCACTGCAACGTGACGTAGGAGTGCGGGTTTCTACGCCTACTGAATTGAACGACAGCCATGTATTAACATGTCTCCGTAGTAACGCATATAATCATATCTACATGACAGGATGTGTGCAAAGCAAATGGGATTAAAAGATCTGTTCAGCTCTCTGTGATCATCAATTATCATCAAACATGATCAAGAATGAGTTTCACAAGTTTAAAATGTTTTTAAAACAGTGTATGTTTGTAATGTATTACATTGATTTTACCATCTTTACTTTATTACCACAGCTGCATGTCTGTACAATTATAAAAGAAGATGCTTCAATCCCGGTTTGTGGACATCAGGCGTATTTTATACATTAACATAACGGATCTCCATTCAGCAGTGGATATAAATGTGTATCGTGTCACAGTTGCAGAGCAAAAACAGTACAAAGTTAAACGTGCGCACTGTGTGTGTGTGCCTGTGTGTGCGAGAACTTTGAAACAGCATTGTGTGTGACTGATCATTGCATGAAGGCTTTAATTAACTCCACAACAACTACATCAAATAATCATTCGGAAAGTTCTTACTGTAGTATTTCTCACAAACGTTACGTGAGATCTGCTTCCTTCATGTCTGTCACTGTGCTGTTTATCTGACACAGGCACCTGGAAATTGAGGCACACTCTGACAGGCACGTGGAAATGGTGGGTGGGGAGAACTTTCATTAAAGGCACAGGCCACAAAAACAGCTACATAGTGTTTAGAGCAGGAAATTCATCTCTGAAAGGTATAATAGATAATCTGATGGCTGTTTTGAGCTGAAACTTTACAGGCACATTCTGGAGACACAAAAGTCCCTTAAATATTGAAAAAAGGGGTCAATTATAAAAAGTAATAATAACAGAAACAGTTAACAGTACTTCTTCAGTTTAATGAATGTGCAAAGTTGTCATGAAACTGTTTTATCTTTAGTCTTTATGGGCTGTAGTGTGAATAAAAGTTTTTCATTAGGCTAAAGGCTGCATAATAAAATCTGTAAACAAAAATGAAAGGCTCTGAATACTTTCACAAGGCATAATATGTGTAGAAATATATGAATACACCTACTTTTTATTTAACATCCACTTTGCTTGAAACTAAATAAAATGGGGTGCTGGGATATATTCATCATGCGGTAATCTTTCATCAAAATAATTTCTCATGCACCACAATGAATCTCCAACAGGTCAGCAACCCAGAATTTCTCAATATAAATATGCATACATATGAACGTAATCACTAGAATAATAAATAAATAAAAGACCCCGGAAGACAGAACACAAGAATAAATGGAAAAATTAATGAGACAGAATTCTTTTTCATTTTCACTGCCTGCACTTCATTTTCAAAGCGTTCTGGTGGTCATTACGGAGGGCAGACAGGAGCAAAATACTTCATAGCAAACTTAAATATCCTTTGTAAAAAGTTCTACTCGGATATGAGAGAATTTTCTGCTTTTTAAAGAGTACATTTGAGGTAAATGATTACAGCTGCGAAGACTGCAGTGCCTAGAGCTTTCATTATCACCTAGTTGACATTTTGACAGTTTTGGTGGACTCAGTACTATCAGTTTCTTAAAAACTGATTTAAGAAAGTATTTGAATTAACATCAAATATATGTAAAGCTATATTAAATGCATGCAACGCTTTCAGTAGCATATGAGCTAGGTAATTATTCGGCACACTACGTATTAAAGTACTATCATCCAAGGTTTGCTGGAGTCACTGACATAGGAAAAGAAAAATAATAATATAATGTTATCTTAATTAAACTAATTTACTAATTAAATTCGCCGAGCCTCGGGAAGTCTGATAAATGCGCCTTTTCCATGGGGATATAAAAAGACACAATCTTCAATAGCTCAGTAGGATGAATGACAGAGAGGAGGGAAAAGAGGGTGGCACAAAACATCCTTGTCAACCCATTTACAGGTGACAGCAAAATACACACTAATAACTACCCAAATGTGACAAAACATTCACCACCCTATGATAAAGGCTCTATATTTTTACTCTTACAGAACAAGAATGGTGGAAAAGTGGGTGGAATACATTACCTGTGCTATGTTTGAGCGTTAGATTGGAGGAGAAAAAGGCTAGAAATATCCCACATTGTGCTATAAAAGGAAAAGGTATTTAGGGATCAAAATTTACTCATTATTAATAATATTATATTTATGTAGTACTGTTTGTTCCAATGTATCTGTGCACTTCATTATTTTGTACAAAAAAAATAAAAAAAAAATTATATATATATATATATATATATATATATATATATATATATATATACACACACACACATACATATACACATACATATACATACACATTATTCCCTCAGAATTCACAGCTCTCAAGAGATCACAGCTACAATTCTAGCTGTAAAATGTATCACTTGGCATTTCAAAACATTCTGGAGAAAAGGGTACAAATGGTAATTCCAGTGGACAATAAGCCCTAACAATCCGGGTGCAAACTGACATTCAAATCTTCCTCCATTTTGTTAGCAATGCCCATCTTTCAATGATCCAATTGGTCAGGTCCCAAAGGATGAACTTAAAGGGTCACCAGGGGCGTTGCTAGACATAAAGCTCTACTTTGCATAAATATTCATTTTATTTGACTGAAATTCTATAGACAATTCAATAAAATACAAAAGAAAATGTTTTATAGAATTATCTGTTGTCTTAGACTTGACACATGGCAGAGAATTAGGTTTATTAAGTCTTTACCTCCCTGACTCCTCATCCCTCCTTTTAGCTTCACACAAAAAAAATCTATCAGGAGGCATGCTTAGTAAGATCACCGTCATATTGTTTAAACTTTAGTTTTGTCAACTTGCAAAACAAAAAAGGCTGTTATGCCGGTTTTACAACGCATGAGCGGCGCGTGACAAGCAAGTAGCCTGCTTTTTTGGCTCGCATGTTAACTACCGGCACTCACACCGGCAGAAGAGCAGTGCGTGCGAGAGGCGCGCGGGTTCTCTGCGCACATGCGGAGAATCATCAGTTTACTTCTTGATTAAATACATTGCTTTCAACAGCGTTGGTTCGGTTGCACATAGAGAATAACGTCTTTATTTCGGAATTACCACTCTTAATAAATACACTTGCATATGAAGTAAATCATGTCTCAATGTATTTACTGGGGCACTGGAGATTTTTACTGGGGCACATGCCCCAGTAAATTGGGTCTAGCGACGCCCCTGACGGTCACTATACACCAAAACACATTTTTTGAGATGTTGTCAGTCATATATGTGTCCCATGTTGCTAAAATTACTATTAGGACACATATAGTTTACTACAAAGTGAAAATTGGTTGTTTTTTGAGCAAATTCGTTCTTCTGGTTTGAAAATAAATGTTGAAGCTGCGTTACGGTTGTGAGATCCTTGTGGAAATTCCAGTGTGAAGACTGGGAGTCTGTAGCGGCTGGTACAACGTAAAATCTTTGAGTTTATCATTAATTCACGAGAAAGACTTGATTCGAACCAATCAGAGTGCTCTATTGTGAATGAGGTGAAACGTCATTAATATGCATGATACAGCTTTGAAGTATTTATTTGTTACAGTGTTCAGAGAGACACCACATTGTGTTGCCAACTGTAACTAAAACAAGTGGAGAATTGTTCAAACACATGGGTCGTCAGTGTATCATGTCAGTTTACAAATGTGGCGCAACAAAGATTTTGCTTCCATTTTACCGTAATGAGAGCTTGCGTGTGGGCGCACATTTGTGGATTATAGTGGTCTGCTAACATGCGACAAAAAATATATTTTTAAGGAACATTTTTTACCCAAGAGCTTCTTGCATCTGGAAATGATGAAATCTGGATTTGCCACTCGTCTTCTTTTTAAAAAAAGATGCGGTGCCTACTTTTTTTTTCTTCTCTCACTTCAGAAAATGTACAGCTAGATTGAAGAAAAAGAAAAATTTGAACTTCCAATTCATGCTAACTTTAAAAGTACAGTCTACCCAGATATAAAAATTACTTTTATTACCTGTTTTTTTTTTTTTTATTCACCTTTTTGGTCACTTTATTTTGATGGTCCATTTGTTGAATTTTAATTACATTGCATCTACATGTCAACTAATACTCATTAGATTATAAGTAGGCTGTTAGGTTGTTAGGCATGCACTTGCAAAGTTTCTTAGTCAGTTAAATGTCTGTTGAAGGAGCAGTATCAACAGATATTAAGCAGACAGTATACTAATACTCAATTGAACAATCAAAATAAAGTGTTTCCCAATTTTTTTTATTTATTTATTATTATTTTTTTTAATCAATGAGCTGCAACCAAACATTGTATAATTGTATCATTTATTGATGGGAACCTGAAGGATGCTGACAAAAACATGTTGTCAATGCAGTTCGATGGCGAAGGTGGCAGCAGCAGCAGCTCATTCCTCATGGAGAGAGCACTGACATGAAAACAGCGTGTCTGTCAAGCCGTCTAGAGTGATTATGTTTAGGGAAGTATTTTTCATGTCTCTTTGAGTTAATGTTGTGATTGCTGTTTACTGTGTTTTCAAAGCTGCAGTTGATCAATAAACTTGATAAAAAGAAAAGAAAAAAAAAAACGTGTTGTGATGTGACCATGTGGTATTGTTTATTGTTATTGACAGATACAGGGATTATGGTGCAATACAGAGAAATCGATTAGGACACGTGTAGGCAAGAATTGCACTGTATTATATACACTAGCTTAGTGAGTGTGTAATCTTTTGTACGTTTTTGTTTGCCAAGTCAATGTGGTGAAGGTAGGGCTTTTGTATATGGTGAAGGTGTTTAGATGTTAGCTAGGGAAGATTATTTACCATAGGAATATATTTATTATTTACTGTATTTGGCACCACTTCATTCTTTACTTTGTTTATTTTTTCAATTTATATTTTCTTATAATTGTATTCAACATCCAACTGACCAGTTAAAATCTATGAATACATTGCATTCTCTTTTAAAATATTTGTTTTCGCTTTTGTTATGTATAACCACATAACAACAACAAAATTAAGCAAAACAATACATTTTCTTCCACTTTAAAAAGACAAATGGGAATGGAATACAGTATAGAGAAATAAAAACTCACTTACATGGATAATAAACATCAGAACATGTTCGTGTGTGGTTTTAAACCATAATGAGTTAAATTAGTTAAAAAGTTAAAAAGAAGATATTTTGAAGAATGTTGGTTGCTGGGACTTTTAAAAAATACTATAATTGTCAGTATTTTTATAATTTTTCTAAATATCTTCTTTCAAGAATTCACACTTATCTGATGATTTAACGTAAGCTTGTTTGGCATGCTGCACTGACAGAGAGCCCTGAGCTCAAGGGATCCGTGAGCCCAGGGTTTCCTCCCATTCACAGGTAGATCTCAAAACTCCCCGGCCGATGTGGCTAAGGTAAACTATTTTGAGAAGGAAAGATACTGATGCTAGGAGCTAGACAAGTGTCCGTTTGGCTTAGTCCGTTACATATGACGCATAGCTTTGGACATTGGTGGGACCCAGGGGAAACAGGGAGAACATGCAATCTGCGCGCAGAAACACCAACCGACATGGCAGAGACCAGAGCTGGTGGTGTTCTAGCAGTGAGGCAACAGTGCTAACCACTGGGCTGCCGTGACACCCAATCTTGGAGGAAAAAAAAGGGGAAAGGGGGGTAAGGGGAGTTTCTTCAAGACAAAGATACATATGGAATAAAGACTGTGGTTATTTATAGTAACAGGAACCATACGATTGGAGGATCATGATTAGCTATGCGGGACCGGCTGTGGTAAATCATAAGCACGTGATCTTCCCGAAAATAGTTCAGAAATAAACTTCACTTTGTGTTCAACAGAGGAAAGAAACTCAAATAGCTTTTGAACAAGTGAATGGTGAGTAAATGATGACATCACTTATGAATTTCATGGGAATTGTAAATAATCAGTCATAAAAAGAGCAATTCTGTTTGATTGAGACAAGCATTCTACAGAAATGATGGTGTAGTGTCTGGGATTGTGGACAAGAGGCTTCTAAACAACTTGAAGTGTGAAAGCTCAATAGGATGTGATTGTCACAGACAAATTAAATGTCTAATAATTATGACGGCAATGCTTCTATTCAAATTTCAGCAGCATCCTATGAATGGTTATTTATTTAAAAGGCACAGATTTCCAATAACACACCCTGGCTTAAAAAAAAAAATAGTCAAGTTAAAGCATTAGATGCCAGCAGTTCGAGGGCTGTGCAATGAAAATGGCACACCTGATGTAGGAGGCTGTCAGAGAGTCTTACATGCTCAACAAATCAAAATGTCACAATCACACCCGAGGGAGAAAAAAATGAAGAGATAACATCAGGAAATTACTGAAGAATCAGGTCATTTGTATGTTTTAAAAGGAAAGGGAGGTATGTTTAAAGCAATAGTTCACATGAAGATGAAAACCCTGTCATCTTTTACTCGCGCTCATGTCATTCCCAAACCTGTGTGACTTTCTGTGGAACACCGAGATACTGTAATCTTTTTGAAGGCATATGCTAACTTTTCGCTCTGTTTCTGGCTCAAAGGCAAGTCATCCTTTACTGACAATCTAGCTTTCAAAATAGCCAAGCAAATGAGCTCAACTGGATTACTGGATTAATCTGTATGTGAATGAATCCCTTAGTCTAATTCATTGAGAAGGTACAAGAATTATCAAATGCCGTTTTTTCCTCTCTTAATTTTTTTAATTTTAATGAAGCTTCCAAATAAAGTGATGGTGATGATATCCAAATTTTTGAGCAATGTTGCTGGACAGTTTTGGGAAATTATGCCATAAAAGGGCAACCAGGTTAGCAACAGGGCAACTAATACACTAGGCCATAGCTGTCAAACTCAATTCCTGGAGGGCCCCAGCTCTGCACAGTTTTGCTCCAACCCTAATCAAACACAGCTGATCCAACTGATCAAGGTGGTCAACTACTCATGAACACCTTGATCATATGCATTTGAATAAGGTTGGAGCAAAACTGTGCAGAGCTGCGGCCCTTCAGGAATTGAGTTCGAGACCCATGCACAAGGGCAATAGACTAATTTCATGCAGCCGCCATTTTAAAAGTGAAAGCGAGGCTGTGGTGGGAAAAAATCCAGAAGTTTGCCTCGAGTGCCACATGAATGGCGTCTGCTATGGCGTATTGTTGTGTACCTGGCTGTATATCTTATCAGCAAAAGTAAAAAGGCACACATTTATAATTTTACTGTTGTCCGAGTGACCCAAAGGTCCGCTCTGAATGGATAGTGAAAGTAAAAAGAGATATCGGACCTCATTTTCAGCTAAGTTAAGGGAAATGGCACTAGTTAGCTAATTTTTTTTCTCAAACACACATTTTAGATGCCATTTATCAAACTGAAGTTAATTAACAGATTCTTTCACTGTATTAGACTTATCATAACACTGAATTTCGGTACTAAAAATAAATAAATAAATAAAAAAATTCCATTTCCCGCTAACATTTAAGCGCTTTTGAGTGCATTCTTAAACTGTTTTGCCATAGTATTCACCAGTGCTCAACAAAAATTACTGTGATTGGCTGTCAGTTCACCCCACTTCATTGCTGTTTACCGAGTGTAAACAGACGAGCGATTAGCTCATAAATCGACTGATCTTCAATTTAAAACACTCCAGCGTCCCTGTATCTGTGTTTGCACTTGGTGAAGATCGGTGACCTCTGGCAACTGGTGAACACAAATGGCAAGTCAATAGTGCTTATGAACATGCTTAAATGTTAGCGGAAAATTTTTTTTTTTTTTATTTCAGTGCTGTGACAACACTATTACAGACAACACGAGGGTGTGCTCCAAATATTTTACACAGGACTGCATTGTTTTATCACTCACCGGGTTACATAGGCTGAAGCAGGGAAGCCCCCACAGTGTTTACAGCATGCTGTTGCAATGTTTACAGTGCTGGTCCTCTACTTCTGGGTTTCTTCCCACTGCAACCTCACTTTTGTTTTTTAAAATGGTTGCAGCATGACAAGTGTATGGGATGCAGATGCAATATCCTTGCCCATTTTAATAGAAAAGATTAGTTGCCCCACGTACTATCATCATCATCATCATCATCATCATTATTTTAACTTGAGAGCACATCTATGTAATGCAAATAAGAATCTCTCCAATTTGGAGTGATTCACTATAACACAAAACTGGATGTATGCTCTCAGTTATGATTTCTTGCATTCACTTTCATATTATTAAATTATTAAAAGCCCACAAGCATTCAATATTGCTTTGCACCTACACTCTCAGAAATAAAGGTACGCGAGCTGTCACTGGGGTTGTACCTTTTCAAAAGGTACACATTTGTACTTGAAGGGTCCATATTTGTACCTCAAAAGTATATATTAATACCTAAAAATTTTAAGAGGAACACTTTTGTACTTTTTAGGTACTAATATTTACCCTTGAGGTATTAATATGGACGTTTTAGGTACAAATCTGTACCTTTTGAAAAGGTACCACCCCAGTGACAGATCACATACCTTTATTTCTGAGAGTGTGCTGGCATAAGCATAAATCTGTGCCTTTGGTCTGAGCTGTCATGCTTTGCTTGTATAAAGAGCTGTTACTGTATATATACTGCAGTTTTGACAGATCACCGTCCATCCACTGATCACCTTACATAATTGTCTAAATTTTGGTAAAGCAAAATCAATGAAGTGACTCCTGTGAGCACAGAATCATGACAAATGTCTCATGAATTCTGGCATAATTGATCACACCAAGTTCAAATTTCAAAGCATCCCAACTGTATTGGATTTGACACCACTTGTGGTGGCCAAAATCACAACTGGAAAAATGTGTCCATTACCATCCATGTGTCTCACTTGAATATTCACAGTACCGCTTTATTTGAATTATTCCTTCAACACAAATTGCTGATTTCAAGTTAAATTGGAAATACATGTCATCTAATTATCATTAGAGTGTTAATAGTCTGTAAGGTTGTGGTTAGTTCAAGTTGACATGTACTTGCAAAGTTTCACAGGCTGCATTCCAGTCCACTTTTAGAAACTCATTTTAAAGCGTGTTCCACTTCAAGTAAATTCCATCAAGTCAACAAGGAACGTTTACATAGACATAATCTTGATTCCTCGATTTTGACTGAGCGTGCGAGTCGACTTCATACAGCACCTAGTATGTTTCCTAAAATGCAATGAGATTGTGATGTCACAACAGCTTAGTTCCCAAATGCTCAAGGGTTTAGGCAATTCTATTGAAACCCATTCAGATGTTCCGCTAGTGGTCGACATGAAATCATTGACATACATCCAGGTGAATGAGATGGAGAAAAGTTAGCCAGTCAAGGGCATACAAAATTGGACTGGAATGCTGCCATAAATGTCTGTTAGTTGAGCAGTGTCAGCAGATATAGCAACTGTGTAGCAACTGTTTCAGCGACCAAAAATTATCAAAATAAATTGTGTTGATCCCCATTACTCAGACAGCAATTAAATCACCACATTACCTTGGTGTTTGATAAAATTCTCATGTAGTTTGTGACAGAAAAAACTATAAAAGTCACAAACTGAATTCATGCAGCTTGTTATCAGCAGGTGTTCTTGATCAACAATTAATTAATCACTTAACTATCTCATGATTCTGCACATCCTCTGTTACTTTAAACACTTCTGGTGGTTTCCATACTAAACACCAAATGGTGTTAATTTAAAACCAGGTTTTTTTCTTGCCAAGTATCTTTACAAAGACCTTCTGTTAAAATTCCGCAGAGCTATTGAGTTACCTCACTCCCTACTGCCCGCATATGTAAGCTTATGCTTTCGAAGGAAAGTTCTTGTAATAGAGTCCTAATTGGAAATCTCTAATCCTCACACTCAACACAAATCATTTAATTTACTAGAGATCTGTAGCCAAAAACTATTTATTACACAAGGTGAAATTATATAGCCCTTGTTAAGTTCCATAGAAGTAAACAGTTGAGTTTTCCAATTTTTTTTAATCAATTCAGTCAGTCTCTGAGTCTGGCAGAATCACTTTTAACTTAGCATAGGTCACAGAATCGTATTAGACAATTAGCATTTTTGCTCAAAATCAACTAAATTTTGACAATTTTTCCATAGTTGCATTGCTATATTGTAGGCCAATATGGCTAGAAACTTTTTTTGTTCTAGAGTAGTAGTAACAAAGTACATGGCAGTACCTTGGGTTCACCGGAGTCAGAATGAACAACATTGATTCTCCGTTCAGACATTTTATACAGTTATTTATTATAAGCATTCTCTTTGATTGATTAAGAACAATCGCAGGCCTTTTGGTAGACTCGCTCAACATGGATTCTCCTTAAATGTAAATTAGGCATAACTAAAAAGGTGTTACTCTTCTGGTTCCAGATCTTTGATGGACTTCCGAGTGAGAACACTCCCTTTTTAAAAAAGATTAGGTTAAAAGTCTTTTGATCAACAGACAGTTGTTGATGACTTACTACCTTTCCCCTTGCTACAGTAAGTGAATTATCACTCCAAAGGCATTATTCAACTTGAGGAACTGTCCTCTCTATGATATTTAAGCTCTTTGTTAAGAAAGGAGCATAGAACACAATTGTGAAAAGACGTAGAAGTTGGGTCAAAGCAGACTTAGTTTCTTACAAGTGTAATAATCAACGAAAGGTGCAATCATTTTATGCAGTGCCTGAAAACTGTCCCCATAACCAAGCTACTTGCATCACTAGTAAATATCTGCATACTATTATTGAGTAATATCACATGAGCAAGATGCTATCTAAGATAAGTTTTCCCCACCAGCTCCCCAGAGATTGGCTGAATGGGTTCAAAAAGTGTAATATTCAACAGTTTATATGTAGGGGTGTAATGTAAACTATTTTCAATAAAAATGTGGAGTGCTCTGTTAGGATTCTATGTATTTTCATGTTAATTCAATTAGGGCTGTATAATATCACCTTGTGGAAAAAAATTGAGTGGTTTAAACCAATTGATTTCCATGCAGTAGCAAGTAAACTATTTGGGTTAAGAGAACACCAACTGCACCCCTTCAATGGGGACTAAACATAAATTGCTTTTAATTGAAATTATATCAGTAATTATTAGTCACTAAATGGAAAATAAGAATTGTTGTGCCTTGTTTTTAATGGTTTCTCTCCAGTACTAGCATTTGTATGAAAGTGAGATATTAGAAAGCAACTTGGCAACTTGATTAAGTGGCATACCTTTTCTGGCAAGTATTATGATGAGAGCACCACAAAATTGCCTTCAAATCTTGTGTCTGGGTTTTCGAGTAGCCACAAGACAGCACCCCTCGTCTGGTCCTCAACCTGCTGTGCAGCATAAGCACCTCCAGAGGCTGAGATTTTATGGAGTCCTGCTGTCAGGCCAATCACTGATGGTCTGTGTGACCATAATTGCTTCCTGTGGCTTGGTAATAAATGTTGAGACTCAAGCCATGATCCCGGTTCATTTGCCCCTCCTGCTGTTAAACTGGAGTGCACTTATGACTTTGTGTTACACAACGCTGCGCTTACTAAACACGTCTGTGTCTGCAGTATCGCACAGTATCACACTACAGTTGCCTTTGGCTCCTCTTCCTGCTGTGTGCAGTTGTATTCTTTAGTTTTCCAGTAGCCGTACAGTATATACACTGTGCAGAAACTCATCATCAACCTCTACAGCTTTTTAAATGTACATTTGTGTCATCCCAGATTACACTGTTGGTCAGTGCTGTCGTGAAAAGTGAATGGAATGTAAATTGAGAAGTGCCAAAACAAGTTATGACATATTTGGTTATGTAAATTGTAATAACAAAGACATTTCATTCACCTTTGCATTTAAAAATGGCATAACTGAGCAAATGACATTTAATGACAGTTGTCATAAGCATGCATGAAATCTGCTTTATTTTTTATGACGTCTCATGTCAACATTATAAAGGTTTCATGACAGTCTTATGAATGCCCTCTTCAAGTCAAATGTTAATAAAAAGACAAAAATAGAATATTTATCACCTTTTTGAAAAAGAAAATCATGTAAATGCAAATTAGCTATGTACATTTTACTGTCTACCCTATGTGCACTTTAACTTTTTTCTGATTTTGATTGTAATAACGTACACCTCATATATTTTTTGAGTAAAAAACTTGTTCTTCTTAAAAAAATAAATAACGAACCATATAAGTAAAAATTCTTTGGAGCATAAAATGATAATAGATCAAAATCAGAGACTGACTGGTCATCTGGCAGACCGGGCAGTTTCCTGCTGGGCCGACTAGCTTTTTGGGCCAGCCTGATCATTTTCTTATGATCTGATCCGTCCAAGGTTTAGAAGCCTATCGTTTCTTTCTTTCTTTCTCTTTGTTTCTTTCTTTATTTCTTTTCTGCCTTAATTAATTGACAATGCTGTGATCTGTGATGCTCTGAAAGAAAGATGTTTTTTTTCCCTTTCTTTTTTTCAGACAGAACCACCCATGTGACCTAGGGCCCTATCATACACCCGGTGCAATGAAGCATGTTTGGTGCTATGTGTTGCTATTTTCAGACCAACGCAACCCTAATTTTCCCATTTTGTGCCACATTGTTAAAATAGTAAATCCATTCACATCACTTTGTAGACTCATGGGTGTGCTGGTCTAGAATGGAGGTGTGTTAAAGCGCATTGTTCATGTGTTGCTATTTTAAGGAACTAAAATAGACTGCGCATTTGACTAGCTGACAGCTGGTCTAAATTCCAGCGCAGTGCATGTTAGTGGTGCGCCTTAAACGCGTCCACATTGCTTAATACACATGGGATGTACAGCAATACACAAATAGCTTTACAAATAATAATAAAAAAAGAATTAAAGGATTAAAATGTTACTAAAAGTATTATTTTCTACATAAATATAAAAACCACTGCCTCCATGCCTTCATCTCGCGGGGCTTTTTTCAGTTTATTCATGACAATTTGCATTTGTTTAATGTTATTATATGTAGTAGTAGAACTTATTATATGCATATTTATTTATATGCTTAGATTTGTCCACATGTCGGGTTTTGGACCATATGGGGCATAGGACATGTATTTGGATATAAATTTGGATCTAAGTTTGACCAAACTTCATTATTATTGTTGATTTATTCGTTTGCTGAAAATTAGAACTGAGTTTAGAAATAGTGTTGAAACAAATCTTTACGCTTAAACAAAATTAAATATGTAGGACTTATTGATGTCTTCAGTGGAGTGCATACAACAACATTTCCTTATCCACGAAAGTGAAGGAGTAAAGAGTAAAAATGCTAGTGATGCGTTCAGTTTTTTCACTTACAAAGTCCGCCATGTAAATAGCAAATGCACCATGGCCTGACACAACTGACTCTTAAAGGGAATGGGAGATGAGTCTCTGACTGGTTTAATGCACGTTATTCTCAAAACACACCCATAACTCCTTAAGAGAATAAGCACAATCCTGTTAGACCATGCGCCGGGACACAAACCGTATTTTTCCATCTTCAAAATAGATAAAGTGTATTCGGACATGCCCTAAATGGTTTGCATGTGCTTCAGACTTTGCGCCTAGATAGTTAAAATAGAGCCCATAATCTGCAGCCCATTGATTATTTTCTTTATTAACATTGGGCTGACCCAATCACAAACTCCCATTTGGGATTGGCTCTGTGTGAACCCAACGCCGTTGTGTGTTTGTCAAAATAGTCAAGATTCAAAATAGTCATGCACAGCACATATGGAAAGCAAAAGCAGCGTGCAGGCGTTTGCCTTTCACACTTATTCACAGCTCATCGGTGCCTGCTGCACAGATCAATCTACCTGTGTCTATTCAATCTAGTTACCCATCCATCTATCTATATAATTACACTTTATTTTTTTACATCTGAACTAATAAAAAAAAACTAATCGATGAGTACTGTGAACTTACGCCAGTAGAAGTTGAAGTTATGGGGTATTTAATTAGCTCATTACCTTCAACACTATGTTCAAAACTCTCATTTAAAAAGTTGACTGTTGGGTTTTACATAGTATATATGGCCTTTGTGCTTTTATGGAATAAGAGTTAGTAAACATATTCAAGGGTGTGCACATATGGGTAGCATTTTGATTGTAAGTAGTGAGCCAGAAATACCAAGGCCGATTTTTTTTCCCAGTCCAGCCCTGATCAAAATGACAAAAAGTGCCATATTTTGTAGGCAAAAATGCAGCCCACCACGTATTTAGTGGAATTACCAAGTTTCAATCACTAAAAATGTAAACATTTATAATTCTGACCAAATGTCATTGTCTAGAAAAAGTTATGAAAATGTGGAAGAAATGTTGAAAAAAAAAAAAAAAAAACATATATAACAAATTCAGTAAATCCAGAATAAAGGATACTTTGCAAGGGCTCTCTCTCTCTCTCTACATATGCATTACATAAAAAAACAGCTTTATCTCTCTCTCTCTAATATGATAATTCTTGTAATATAAATGGTACTGGCAACAGAATTGAGGATCCAAATGCAGCAAACAGTATCATACAGGGCAATCCAAAAACAGTAGTCGAGCAACAGGCGAAGAGATCGGCCAAGGCAGCTAACAGCAAAAATCATTAAACAAAGTGAGGGTCTGGAAAAACGGCACAGAAAAAAGAAAGTTTCATAATGCTACAGGTAAACAAGACTCAGCAACGAGTGAGGGAATGTGAGCAGTGTATATATAGTCTGTGTAATTAGTCCTTGTTCAGCTTCCAGCTGTGTGTGTGTGTGTGTGTGTGTGTGTGTGTGTGTGTGTGTGATCATCAACAGGTGTGTGTGTGTGAGGTACATGACGAGAAATCTAGTTCATAAAGTGACAGAATTGTAGTTCTTCAGCGATTTGATCGCTGGTGATTGTGACAATACTAAATACTAAAATAAAATGCAATGATATGCATAAAGTCCATAAGAATAGCTTATGACACTATGCAACATTGTTAAAAAATGAATACATAAAAACAAAAACCCTTATTTAAAACCAGAACAAGCAGTCTGTGCTGTGAATGCTATAAAACTCCTCCAGGTCTTAGTTCACCCTCCTGTCTGACCTTCCAATGGCCCTTTAACAATGAATTCACAAACTACAAGCTCCTCTGGCCTAACCTGGTGACTGCTACCCACTGTTTGCTTTATTCTGGCCTCTTTCCCAGGAAGAAGTTGGCCTCTTGGCAAAAGCACTACACAGGTGGTGAACCAAACAGAAGTACACACTGAATTCTGAGCACTGGATCTCGCTCTCGCTCTATGAGCTGAAGAAAAGAGTAAGACTGCTTTACTGTTGAATGAAGCACTCTTTTCAGGACTTGCAAATAATCCCCTTTGTGTATTTAAAGGGCATCTTGCTAGCAGTGAGCTTAAAAGGTAGTAATGTGTAATTGGTTTTGGAGTGAGCTGGGACCCAGACAAGGGTTATTGTGATCCCTTTAAGAGTGTAGGATGCAATCCTGGAAGGAAGCATGTTTATCATTAAGAATACTTTGATGGGGGGACTGTTGCATGAACTGTTAGAATTTTTTATTCTGATTGGCTGGAAGGATTGAAATCAAATAGTTTAATGCACAGGTACTTCCAGTCAGTTTTGACAATAGTTCACAGTTCAAAAAATGTTCTTCCCTCAATTAATAGTAACCACAAGAACTCTGTGACAGTTTCCTGAGCCTACATTCATCTGTGTAACCTCGAGGACACTGATTTGTGTTTCACCAGGGAGCCAGTGGGCATTATCAAATGTTATTTTAAGCACCTAATCAATCTTATTTGTTTATGTTCTGCTGGCATTACTCAGTTTGTTGAGTTATTATTACGTTGTTACTAAGGATTATAATTAATTGCACAGAACTTTGATCCCAAAACAACTTGACACTTCTTGGCCTAATTGTTATGAAGCGGACAGGAGACAGAGGTAAGGAAACGTTAGGGTGTTTATTAAATGACAACAAGGAGCACATGAAGGATAGCCAGGAGGATCAGGAATGATGTTGGGGTCTTTTCCTCCGTGGCTGGGTAACAGGAATACACGAGGATGGACAGCACACACCAGATACAGCTGACAGAGGATGACACAGACTTGGAAGGACTGGAAGACAGGACGATTCGGGAGGACCAGGAAGACTAGGAGGAATACAAAGAGAACAGGTAAGTAAATCGTTTGTTTTAGCTGAGGATGACTACGCTGAGTGGTCGCTCAGTTGTCCGCTTTCGTCGAGACGAGCCCGGACAATGAGCGACTGGAGTGCTGTGCTTTTATCTGGTGCTCGTGAATGTGATGCAGCTGTGTGCTCATTAGAAGTCAGGTGATGGTGATCTTCGTGAGTGGGGGTCGTGAGAGCCTGACCAATCCATGACAGTACCCCCCTCCCCAGGGCCCGCTCCTGAGGGCCGACACCTCCGACGCCGTGGTGGTCTCCCTCTGCCTCTAGGCGCTGGGAACTCAGGGTGGCTCTCATGAAACTCCACCATGAGACTAGGATCGAGAATATCAGCTCTGGGAACCCATGTCCTTTCTTCGGGGCCGTACCCTTCCCAGTCCACCAGGTACTCCAACTGGCCACCACGACGTCGGGAACGCAAGATCTCCTTCACTGCGTAGACGGCTCCTTCTTCTAGGAGCAGTGGAGGAGGGGGTTCCTCTTCGTGGTCAGGCTCTGTGGAGGGAAGAACAGGATCGTGATAGGGTTTCAGGAGTGATACGTGGAATGTAGGGTGAATACGGTAGTGAGAGGGTAATTGTAGTTTGTAGGTGACGGGGTTAACCTGTTCCACGATGGTGAAGGGACCAACAAATCGGGGACTTAACTTGCGAGAGGGCAGTCGCATGCGTATGTCCCGGGTGGATAGCCACACCTTTTGTCCGGGTGTGTATCTGGGTTCTTCAGACCTTCTTCTATCGGCGGTTACCTTGCTTCGACGGACTGCCCTCTGCAGATGTTGATGAGCCTCGTCCCAGACTCTCTCGCTCTCCCGGAACCAGTGATCCACTGCGGGGACATCAGATGGTTCGCCATCCCAGGGAAAGAGCGGTGGTTGGAAGCCCAGGACGCACTGGAATGGCGTGAGTCCGGTGGAGGGTTGCCGCAGTGAATTTTGGGCATATTCTGCCCAGCCCAAATACTGGCTCCAGGAGTTCTGGTGACCACTGCAGAAGGTCCTCAGGAACCGTCCCACCTCCTGAATCTTCCTCTCTGTCTGCCCGTTGGTTTGGGGATGATATCCAGAAGAGAGGCTGACGGCCACACCTAGGAGCTTGAAGAAGGCTTTCCATAGACGTGAGATGAACTGTGGACCTCTGTCCGACACAATATCTTCTGGAATACCAAATGACCTGAAGACTTGATTAAAGATATTGTCGGCAGTTTCAAAGGCTGTGGGAAGACCTTTCAGAGGGATTAGTTTGACAAACTTTGAGAATCTATCTACTATGACTAGAATACAGGTATTACCTTCTGACGAAGGGAGGTCAGTGATAAAGTCCACTCCTAGGTGTGACCAGGGACGGTTCGGAATCGGCAAGGGATGGAGCTTTCCAGCGGGTAGATGACGTGGGCTCTTGGATTGGGCACAGTCCTTACAGCCCTGAACATATTGCCTCACATCCCTTGCCATGTTTGGCCACCAGAATCGTTGGGATACTAGCGAGAGAGTATTGTTGATCCCTGGATGTCCAGTGCCTAGCGAGGTATGTAAGGAGTGGATCAGATCTACCCGGTGTTCAGGTGGTATGAACTGCCGATGAGGAGGGCATCCCGGCGGAGCAGGGGCTTCCGGAGTGGCAACGACTGGAGGAGCGTTCCAGGTGATCGGACAAATGGAGATGTGTTCGGGAAGAATCTTCGTTGGGAGTTCTTCATGATCGTGATGCTCGTGTAAACGAGAGAGAGCGTCTGCTCTTAGATTCTTGGGTCCTGGACGATAGGAAATGGAGAAATCAAAACGTGAGAAGAAAAGTGACCATCTGGCTTGACGTGGACATAGTCTCTTGGCCTCTTTGATGTATTGGAGGTTTTTGTGATCTGTGATCACCTGGAACGGATGTTTGGCTCCCTCCAACCAGTGACGCCACTCCTCCAAGGCTAGCTTGATTGCTAGAAGCTCCCTGTCTCCTATGCTGTAATTCTGCTCCGCCGGGCTCAACTTCCGAGAGAAATAGGCACAGGGATGCAGTCGGGGCGGTGTATCATGATGTTGAGATAATACTGCCCCGACGCCGGTGGTGGATGCGTCCACTTCCACCACGAAAGGAAGATTTGGGTCAGGATGAGTCAGGAGTGGGGCCCTTGTGAACTCCTTCTTAAGAAGGCGGAAGGCTGCGGCTGCTTCTTTGGTCCACTCCAGTCCTTTGGGTTTACCCTTGAGGAGATTAGTGAGAGGTGATGTAATCCTGCTGTAGTCCTTGATAAACCGTCTATAAAAGTTAGCAAACCCAAGAAACCTCTGGAGCTCCTTAATGGAAGTGGGTTCTGACCAGGATAGAACAGCCTCAATTTTCTTCCCATCCATACGTATACCGGTTTGGTCAATGATGTATCCCAAGAAATGAATCGACTTCTGGTGGAATGAGCATTTCTCCGCTTTGAGGTAGAGGTGATGTTCTCTCAATGTGTGTAGGACCTCCGCAACGTGTTGGCGATGTTCGGCCTCACTCCGGGAGTAAATGAGGATGTCATCTATGTACACTATTACACAGTGGTGAAGAAACTCCCGGAGGACTTCATGAATGAAGTTTTGGAATACGGAGGGGGCGTTGACCAGACCGTAAGGCATGACCTCATATTCATAGTGGCCAGTAGGGGTCACGAATGCTGTCTTCCATTGGTCCCCCTCACGTATTCTTATCAGATTATACGCGCTGCGGAGGTCCAATTTAGTGAAGACTTTAGCTTCTCGGAGCTGTTCCAAAGCGGCTGGTACCAGAGGAAGGGGATATCGGTATTTTACTGTACCGTTATTTAGGACCCTGTAGTCGATGCATGGACGCAGCCCTCCGTCCTTCTTGGCCACAAAGAAGAAGCTTGAGGCGGCTGGTGATTTTGAGTGACGTATGTACCCCTGACTCAGAGCCTCCCTTATGTAATCTTCCATTGCCTGATTCTCTGGAAGCGAGAGCGGGTAGATCCTACCTCTTGGCAACTGGGCATCTGGAACTAGGTCGATCGCGCAGTCCCATGGCCGATGCGGCGGTAGCTGGGAAGCTCTCGACCGATGTTGCAAACAAAGAAATGGGGTTCCGACCTTGAAGAGGGAGATTTGGAAAACAGGCAGGTGTACATCCAGATCCCCATTTCTTTATCTCTCCTGTGCCCCAAGAGATGATGGGATCGTGCTTCACCAGCCACGGGCGCCCTAGAATGATGTCCATATTTGCACCCTCCAGAACCAGAAATTGAATCCTCTCTTGATGTAACAACCCCACTTGAAGAAGGATGTCTTCGCATTGTCGATGGATACGGGTCGAAGATCGAGTGCACTGGGTTATCGGTTGTATCTGGTATATATGCGAGGACGCCTCAGTACGGAGGTGGAGTTGACGACAGAGGGATTGGGAGATGAAGTTCCCTGCTGACCCGGAGTCGATGAGGGCTGTGACAAGGAGAGAAATAGAGGCAGTAGTTATTTGTACGGTGGTAGTAAGTGGTTTACATTGTTCAATATTCGTACTGAATACACTCACTGAAGTCCGAATGGGACGAAGGGGACACTCCATACGGGTGTGTCCACTGACACCGCAGTATAGACACAGACCCCGGGTCAGCCTCCTCTGTCGTTCCGCTGATGTCAGTCTTCCAGACTCTATTATCATGGGTTCTGGTTCTGGAGAGGCTGTTGACTCAGGCGATTGGAGGAGTGCAGACGAGGGGGTGATGGTGTCCTGTTGATAGGAACGGAGACGATCGGAACATCGGAGAGAATGTTGGATGAATCTCTCCAGACCCATTGTATCATCTAATGTGGCCAGTTGGATTCGGAGAGTGGGTTCCAAGCCGAGCCGGTACGTGGTCAACAACGATCTCTCATTCCATCCACTTGCAGCTGCTAGAGTGCGAAACCGGAGAGCATATTCCTGTGTAGATAGAGTACCTTGCTTTAGATGATACAGCTGCTCTCCAGCGGCTACTTCCCCATCAGAACGTCCAAACACCTCTTTGAAATACTCCGTGAAGGTAGTGATGGAATTCATGACCGGCCCGGCTTGGTTCCAGATCGTCTCAGCCCATTTAAGTGCAGGTCCAGAGAGTAGAGATACGATGTAGGCGATCTTCGACTTATCTGTGGGATATAGAGAAGGTTGCATTTCGAATATGAGGGAACATTGTAACAGAAAACCATTGCACTCCCCCGCTCCGCCTGAGTAGGGCGCTGGTCGGGCCATGGGACTGGAAGGAAGGGCCGAAGAAGAAACTGTGGAGGCGGAAGTGCTCGGTGCTGGTGGTGCGTTGGAAAGTGGAGCTGGTGGCTGTAGAATCCGCTTCAACTGGTCCACCAGCTCTTGAAGGTGATCGGGGGTGCTCATGTTGTCGTCGTTATGGGTCCGGGCTTCTGTTATGAAGCGGACAGGAGACAGAGGTAAGGAAACGTTAGGGTGTTTATTAAATGACAACAAGGAGCACATGAAGGATAGCCAGGAGGATCAGGAATGATGTTGGGGTCTTTTCCTCCGTGGCTGGGTAACAGGAATACACGAGGATGGACAGCACACACCAGATACAGCTGACAGAGGATGACACAGACTTGGAAGGACTGGAAGACAGGACGATTCGGGAGGACCAGGAAGACTAGGAGGAATACAAAGAGAACAGGTAAGTAAATCGTTTGTTTTAGCTGAGGATGACTACGCTGAGTGGTCGCTCAGTTGTCCGCTTTCGTCGAGACGAGCCCGGACAATGAGCGACTGGAGTGCTGTGCTTTTATCTGGTGCTCGTGAATGTGATGCAGCTGTGTGCTCATTAGAAGTCAGGTGATGGTGATCTTCGTGAGTGGGGGTCGTGAGAGCCTGACCAATCCATGACACTAATATTCTTGAATAGCAGTAAATGCATTAATAAAATACTGTTAATTGATATTTATATTTATTTATTTATTAGGTGACAGTTTATTGTTGACATACAGAGTTCATTAGAGACATACAGAATTTTCTTTGCATAACTCTGTTTGCAAAACCAAGCAAATATACTACAGTAGGGCTATCCCCAACTAAATATTTTAATTTTCTTAGTAGACCAGTAGTCGTTTATTAAAACCATTAGTTGACTAATTGCACATTTAAGAAGTTAATAAGGTCTATTTAAGCAAATAAATGGGAAATGGTTTGAGCTTTCCATCGCCCCTCATCCTCAGACTGGGCTCAAGACTCTAGATACATTTCTCTCACTGGTCGCACAAATACAAAAATAATGTTATATGTACTGTAATACAGTTCATCCAGATAAAAAAACAAATTAATTATTAATATGTACAACAAAAAATGTCCTGTGTTACTTATTTGAAACTGGTAATTTATTTATTTTCTTACAGTGGTTACCATGTATGCATATCTTATTTTATCTTACCTTATTTAATTTCCCCATTACTGTAAGTTTTTTTAGGAAGACTTTTTCTCCACAATCAGGGGTCTCTTTAATCTTAAGCAATTATTTATTTATTTATTTATTTATTTAGCTGCCACCTTAAGGTCTCCCAAACTGTTCACTTTCATCTGAAGTTCACTTTTCATCACAAGAACACACTTCAAGCCTGCCATTTTGACACATAAGGGTGTATTTGGCAGCAATAATGAATTAAATTCAGCCTTTGCCTGTAGTTTGAGAAACTGCTTTCTCTCTGTGGTGTCTCTTATAAAGACAGTGGTCAATTCATTCAAACATGTCTCACATTTTTTCGATATATTCATTTATTTATTTAGCTACTCAACATGCACAATGAATAATACACTGCAGGTATTTACAGGTGAGCATTATCGAAAATATCTTGATTACTTGACATTATCATATTATTCATCGCTACTTCTGAACCCTGGGCAGATGCTCACCACACATTGAAATATTTGTCACAATGCATGAAAACCACAAGTATAGCTTATGTATTTTTATTCTATTTTTAAGAACTGTTCTTGCGGTCCAAGGCATTAGTTCAATTCAATTCAATTCACTTCACCTTTATTTGTATAGCGCTTTTACAATGTAGATTGTGTCAAAGCAGCTTCACATAGAAGGTCATAGTAAATTGGAACAGTGTAGTTCAGTTTTTAGTGTTTAAGTTCAGTTCAGTTTAGCTCAGTTCAGTGAGATTTAAAAATCACTACTGAGAGTCCAAACACTGAAGAGCAAATCCAACGATGTGCAGCTCTACAGATTCCGAACCATGCAAGCCAGTGGCGACAGCGGAGAGGGAAAAAAACCTTCACTAATTGTCGTGAAGTGAAGAAAAAAAAAAACCTTAAGAGAAACCAGACTCATTGCCAGATGCATTAGCATACTTTAAAATAATTTGATATAGACTGCTTCTTATTCACACTTTAACACTTTTACAATTGTTGTATTAGATGGGCAGTGCGTCTACGTCATCTAACTCACAGCTGGAAAAAATAGACTCCTCAAGTGAAGATAGCTCTCAATTCCCATGACATTGTTTGGCATTGACAATGGTCAACACTTGACTGAAACACAAACTGCTTGTCACTAAATCTTGCTGTTCTGTTTGTTTTTCAATTGACTTTGTACCTAACTTACTCACGCAAACAGGCTACTTGATTTCACTTTGGTGTGAACCCAGCATTAGATGAGCTTTCACCATTTAGTGACTTCATGGTCTGGGAAAACTGAAAATGTGTGATCAAAGAGGCTTTTATTGGCAAGTTTTGTTCAGAAAAATATTCATTTACAAATTAAGAGCTGCTTGTTCTTTTTAGACATTAAAAATGAATGAAAATTCTGCTTCAATCCAACTTTTGGTAAAATATGGATAAAATGGGTAATTTTGTCTGTCTTCCTAATAAAAAAATAAAAAAATAAAATATTGTATTGTTACAATTATTCAAAAACTAAGCAATATTTAATTGAATCAAATGGGGGAAAATACATAAATATATTTATTAAATTACATATTCACTTACCTACATTCAAGTTTACCTGCATAACTTTAGGATTTGTAATTTATCTGTCTGCAGGTTGTGTCTCACACATGAAACCCTTATGTTTTCCTTCTGCATTCATTTTAAATAATCATCCTTAATAATGCACTGACACAGACAATTCCACGCAGTATGACAGGAACTGCTTGTAGTCATATGGAAAATACATAGGCGGAAATGTTAATACAGCATCTGAAACCTCATTCACAAAAATATGCTCATTAATTTGGCCAAATATCAATCTTTCTTTATTGACTAAATCTAACCCAACATTGCTCATAGTATGGCAGGATATTAATTACCGTACAACATATGTGTTTATTTCTAAAAGTCTAAATATGTGAAAATGTAAAATAATAGGAAATAAAAAAAATATATATAATATATATATATATATATATATATATATATATATATATATGTATATATATATGTATATATATATATATGTATATATATATATATATATATATATATATATATATATGTATATATATATATATATATATATATATATATATATATATATATGTGTGTGTGTGTGTGCGCCTAAAAACTTACACAAAAGCTGTGTGTCACAATCGCCAGCAATCCAACCAATGTGGATCGCTGGAGAACTACACACACACCACACTAAAGAATACAATTCCCAGCATGCACCTCACACACAGCAGTTCTGTTTTTCAGGTGTTGCTAGATCAGACACGGTTGCAGCCGGAAGTTACGGAGAATTATTTACATTATTTAATTTCCCATTTATTGTATTGTATTAATGTCTACCCCCACCACAACCCTAAACCCAACTGTCACAGTACTTTAAAAATATTAATTAATATTATACATTGTTAAAAAATGCTGTTATATTGATGTGCGTATCCGCAGCTGTATCCTATCTAAACTTTAACCTGTTTCACGCTGACTGCAAACAGACACAGCAGAAGATGGACTGATTCAAGGACTATAGACAGCACACACACACACACACACACACACATATCTGGGCTGAGTTTTAATGTATTGTAGCATTACGAAGCGATATCCTATCTAGTCATTCCGTATTTGATGTTTGCCTGTTGATTCTTTGCCACCTGTACCGACCACTCGCCTGTTTTGACTATACGATATTGTATTTCCTGTAAGCCACTGTTTGTTCCTGTGTTTGGTAATTACCTTCATGACTATTCTTTGTTGTTAAATGTTCATGTGGATCCTCAACTCTGTTGTCAGCATATATACATGTGCGTATTGAAAAGAGGTTGGATGGATTTTATTTTTTTCTTACTAAACGGACGCACTAATATGTATTAATGTTTGCTTAGCTAATGCACAGATAATCATGTGCTAATGATAATGATTCTCTTACTTGGCACGAATCCAAATGGTTTGCTTGATAGATGTTAATTCCATTGCACAAGTTGCTTTGGAATTTAGTGTTTTTTAGATTAAACTAGATGAAACTTTTTCTCTTTCGTTCCTTTTCTCTTTCTTTCTAACACTCCCATTGATTCTCACTGATAGATTTATCAGAGCGGAATTAATTTAATTTCTGTAATAGGCTGTTGTCAAACTTCAGCATGTTAAAGTTTTGCAGAACATGCTAAAAGCCTCATGCACATGTGAATGAGGAAGATGCTGCTGCAGAAGTGTCTGCCTCCACTAATGAGAATGGATGGCTGCAGGCTGGATGTTTTTTTGTTTTTTTTGCTCCAGTCCAGAGAGGAGAGTCTTTTTCATCCCAGCCATTAATTGCTGATAAATTGCTGTGGTCTTTTTACTCACAACCTTCTTTCATGCATGTTAAATGGGTAATCCAGTCTCACTGCCTTTTATTGATTTTGCTGACGGCAAGGTCAATTACAGCTTTTTTCTTTTTTTACTTTCTTAACAATGACACAATATTAAACCTAAAAAAGAAACCTAGAAATCTTATAAAAGTACATTCTTTTCCTACTTATTTAGTGGTCTTGGTTGTCATAATTATAAAAAATGATGCAATGCTGAAGTCAACTGGTCTAATTTTTAAATAATACTTTCATTTCAGTTCATATTACTGTTAACTTGGTCATTTTCACTCTGTGGACATTTTCAAATAGCAGAGTATAAAGGAACATGAAGAAAGAGAGAGAAGGAACATGAAGATTGCCTCTAGTTAAAAAGAGAAATCTTATCTAAATAAATGTAGCTCAAAGTTCTCCTCAAATGCCACTGAATAAAGGTAAAGTCCATCACCCTAAAGCAAGTTAATTCGCTTTGAGGGGAATGTTTTAAGACAGCTTCTCTTTTCAAAGAAAAGCCAGAGAGGATGGGCTATTACAAAGAACAAATCTTTTTTCTTCTTCTTTCTTTTAGTTCCTACTTTCTTTTTCTCCATCTTTCAACTGAGCACCAGAAATGTTACGTAAAGCACTTGCATTAATGATTTTGTAGATCATTTCCTGTAATACGCCTGGAAAGGTCAGCATCAAATAAGCATGAAAAAGATGACAGGATAAAGGATCATACTAATGAAAATTTCTCTGTCACTGATCATTTTCAAAATCCAAAGAGACTACCTACATGAAAGAAATAAAGGATCGCAGGAGATGATACCGATAATTAAAATATTATTCATGGTTATTCAAACATTAAGTGAAAAAATTATACTTTTAATAAGCATTTTATTGTTTTCTTGTAAGTTATATTACCTAATTAAAAAACTAAAGGAACAATTCACCCAAAAATGAAAATTCTGTCATCATTTACTCATCCTTTACTTCTTGCATAACATTTTTATTTTATTTTTTTTGTGATCAGTTTAGCATAAAAGAAGATATTGTGATTAAAATTTAATTAAATTAAAATTAAATTAAATAAGATTAAATTAAATTAAATTAAAAACCTCCAAACTCCAATTAGTTTGGAACAAATAAAGGGTGTCAATGATTCATTTTCGGTAAACTATCACTTCACAACTACTTTAAATGTGTAAAAAAAAAAATAAAATAAAATAAATAAATAAATAAATAAATAAAAATAAAAAGTCTTATGTTACACAGTTTTGCTTTTTAGAGTATTCTTAAAGGTCTCATGAAATGCCTTGAAGCTTTATTTAATGTGTGGATGTTATTTCAACCAAAAAAATTAGGACAGTCCATCTAGTCCATCTACTGTAAGTCATCTTTGTATCCGCTCTCCTCATCACTTCAAACAATCTCTGTCAAACCCTCTTCAGCACAGTAAAACTATTGACAACCCATTTTCTTTGTTTCCTTTTTGCAAACCAGTTTTTCTAACATTATCTTCAACTAAGCATGATGCCGTGCAGTTCAGGTGTGTTGGGTCATGTCACGTAATGAATGACAGGGCACTAAATAAAACAACGTGTCCACTAGATGAATAAACGTCACCATATGTCGAAAGAATCAGCCATTGGCTAAATTCTCAATCAGAAATTACTGGCTAATAGTGGCTCGTAGACATATACATATCTGAAAAGTAACTAGTAACCATTTGATTGAGTAATTTTTTCATCCGATACTTTTTAATCTTACTCAAGTAACTTTTAAGATTGTTACTCTTTTACTTTTACTTGAGTAAAAAAAAATCTACAAGTACTTGTAGTTTTACTTGAGTATGCAAAATAAATAAATAAATAAATTTGAGTTTTTGTCAGTTTCAAATCCAAATAACTAAAACTTCTTAAATCAAAAAGCATTTTTTTTGACAAGAAAAAAATATTGCCTTATTTTTAGAAATAATGCGTCGAAATTAACTGAGATTTTCCTTAAAATAAGCAACATATTCTGCCAACGGGTTAGCAAAATAATCTTTTTTTTGCCTCGAAATAAGAATAATTTGCTCAAAACGGCAGACAGCTCAAGAAACCACCACAGACTCCGCAGGCCTCATTTAACATGTGAAATGGTATTTAAGATGTTTGTGACAGTACAATTAGTAAAAGATGGGCCAAGTATATGGAAAGGTTGCCAGAGGAAGAAAAAAAAAACACAGCAGCACATTTGCAAGGTTTGCAAAATTGCATCTCAACAAACCGCAACACTTCTACTGCAGAAAAGTCAAAGTCTAGATGTCAGACCTTTTCCTGAAAGCCAAAGTATATACAGTACATATGTACAAAAAAACCCCACAAGTGTTTTAATGTTCGCAAACTACCAGAACCAGTACAAAAACCAAGGAGAAGGAACCAGGTACAGGGCAAATATCAAACATACCTAAATAATAAAATAAACTGAAAACAATAAAAAAAAAAAAACAATAAAAAAAAAAAAAACACAAGACCCATCGATGATTGTTGCACAAACAGAAATAAAACTCCCACATGAATATTTCTCAGTCCTGGGTTGGTTCTCTCTCGTCTTCCAGTCTTCCACTGTCATTACTACATTTATCCATCCAGATATCCTCATAAAAAGTTGTAAAATTTTATTGTTAATAATTACTCCTTTGTTCAGCTTCTAAACACAAATTTAGATGACATTTGAGAGCTCTCTGATCCCCATAGACAGCAACAGCCTAGCGATGTCCAAAATCCAGAAAAGGAACCAAAAACATTGTGTACACATTCTATGTGACAATCGCAACCAACAAAACTTCTTTTTGTTGCCGTCTATGAAGAATGAGAGAGCTCTGATTCCATCTAAAATATCTTAACTTGTGTTCTGAGGTCTCAGGGGATGGAAACAATTTAGGTTGAGTAATTAGCAACAGAATTTTCAAGTTTTGGTAAACTAATACTTTAACACTCATGCCGCTGCCTCACCACAATCATCACAGCAATCAAACACAGAAACTGCAGAAATAGTCCAGAATTTATTGACTGATAACTTTTTTTTTTTTTTTATCAGGTTAACAATGATGACATTAAATATGCATTTATCAGCCAAAACAAACAGAGATGCTTATATATTGTGCATCACTACAGTTCATAATCCACGCAGTATGCCGTTTCAATTGTTTTATGTCATTCTGTAGTGTTTAATAAGTGGTAGAAAGAGTACTGAAAATCATACTCAAGTACCATTACTTGCTTAAAATGTAGTGCAATTAGAGTAAAATTATCTGTTGTAAATATTACTCAAAGTAAGAGTAAAAAGTAGACCTTTCAAAAGTACTCAATGAGCAGTGAGTATTAGACTGTTAAAAGTTGTGTGTGTAAACGTAACATTTTGTAGTGTGTTTAGTGATTGTCCAGCAGGCACACAACGTCATAAGACGTTAATATTACATTAGATTTAGGTTGTAATGTCAGGTGACCAAAATTTAATGTTTAGCCAGCGTCCAAGGACAATGTTATTTTAATGTCCAATAATGGCGTGAAATGACGTTGATTTTAGGTTGTGTTAGAAACTGACCAAAATCCAACGTCGAGCCAACATCTTCAACCAGCATCCTATTGATGTCAAATACTGATGTTTAATCGTAAGGTATGGCAACCACAATCCATCTAGACGTCATTGTGGTAACGTCCACACAACATCAAGCTGTAACATAGACGTTGATATTTAGTTGATTTCAGGTTGGACGTTGGACATTGACGTCAGCCTGATGTTGGGTTCTGACATGAACATGATTTTAATTTCCAAACAAAATGCAAAGTCCCCACAACAATGGGGTACAACGTCAATCTGGCGTCATGTTGACATCTTGTGCCTGCTGGGTGTTTAAGGTCATTTTGGTCTTCATACAGTAAACATCTGTCATCTTCTCATCATCACATGCATCTAAACAGTCTCTGGGTCATTTCGTGTAAAGATTTTGGTTATCTTCTTGGACACTTTTAATGCTTCCAAACAGTTTTCTGCAATTATAAAATCGCCCATGTCTTTTGGGTAGTTAATTATGAGGCGATTTTGATTGGACAGGAATCACAGGACTGATTTTTCTAACCTCCATAGACAAGAAAAAATTAAGTAGTGACTGCAGGTTGAAGTAGTGCAGTAAAAAAAATTTACTTGCAGTAAAAATGTACTCAAGGGAAAGTGAAAATTCACATTTTTAAAACTACAATTTCTGAGAAAAACCTACTCAATAACAGTAATTTGAGTATTTGTAATTTATTACTTTACACCGCTGTTTTTAATACATCTCATAATGAAAAATAGACTTAAATAGACATGTTGGTGATGCAGTGCATCCCAACATAATCTGGATGCAGCCTTGATGATGTAAGCTGAGACTGCATATCTCAGTGATGCAATGTCAGACACAATGCACTTAATGGAGCTAGTAAAGTCACTGTGAGAGGTAGGGTTAGGTGAGTGCATTAAAAAAACATTTGATGCAGCTCAGATTGCACTGCACCAGATCTGCATCAAGACCCCTCTGTAAATCCTCTAGCAAACATTAGTCACATTGATAGAAATAAATGTGGCACAACAAACATTAAATATTCAATCAAAATCAGAAATTCTGACATCATCATTTACATCTAAATTTTGTCATGGGTGTTTACGAACACTGTGCACACAGTGCAATTATATTTCATACTTATTACATTCCTAAGCAATGAATGAAAAATAAGTGGATAACGTTTTAGAATAATGCTCCATTAGTTAATGTATTTAATAATATTGACTGAGGATGAATAATCTTGTAAAGCATTTATAAATCATAGTTCAACATTTACTAATGCTCGTTAAAGCTAGGTAATGAAAAGTGAGTTAGCAAACTGACCTATTATTTACCTAATATAATGTTAAATGACATTAACAAAGATGAATGAATACAATAATGAACGTATTACTAATGGTAATTAAATACATTAACTAACTAATGGAACATTAAAGTGTTACAAATAATTGCTGTGATCACTCTGAGGCCTTTCATTTGCTATTAAATTATGCACATAGCACTTCATAGATCCCTACCATCAGCTGATAAGGATTCATGCTGTATGCTACATCACCATGATTATTTTCATTGAACTCTACTAAAAAATGCCCTAATCTCTTTTTTCATTAGATATGTTCATCATAAGCTGGGTCTAATGGCTCTCTCCTTGGTTCCTAGACTACTTCACAAATAGGATCACAAAGATTTATTCCCAGGATACCCCTTCTTGGAAATTTAGACACATATAGAGCCCAGAAAAACGGCAATAGAGCCCAGAAAAACGGCTCCCTCAAGGGTTCAATTCGCACTTTAATTACTCTTTTAATTAATCACAAATTTACAGAGCGCTGCTGTAGAACATCAGCTATCAAGAGCCGTACCGCTTTTCACTTGACATTTTTGACACTAAATACTCAGAATGTGATCAAACAGACCGGAAAAATAAAATGAGCTCAAGAAAGAAAAAAAAAAAGTATCATCCAGCATGCATGAATAAACTGCATACGATGACAAATAACATGCGCAATCACTAGAGCATGAAATCTCCTCTTTAAAAACCCACATAATTAGGAGTGCTGACAAGGTGCTCCTTTGTCCATGCAATGAAATTCAATTAAAATAGGAGGTGTAGGAGATGTGCCGAAACTTCAAAACCTCAGTCTGGGGATGAAATAGAATGGTTATAAAAGTGTCTGTTATCATACGGATGCACATGGCATGCAGTACTGGCAGCGTTTCGCAATTTGTCACAGAAATTGTGTGTAGGGGAGGCGATGGGGAGCAAAACTCAACTTTTAGAAGCAAAGTGGACAGATTGCGTTCAAAGTGGAGGTAAAAATAAATAATAATAATAAATAAATGAAAAGCCTCTGATTCTGTGTACACCTGAAAGGATTCAATTTGTTTGTGGTTAGTAGAAAACCTCTGTGCCAAACAGCTATTCATGTGTCAGCAGATGTACAGTATATAGCAGACTGTAAAACTGGCCAAGATATTTTTATTCACATCCAAAACGGTCTTTTAAGTTGTCCGCTGACACACAATGAGGCCGAAGTGTGTCATATACTATACCTGCAATAAAAAATATTCATCCCAGCAAGGTTATTTTAGTAAACGAAGACACACCAAGCCGACACCAAACAAGTAGGGCAAACAAAACACAATTGTGTTGTCACCTAGTGTTGGCTCACGTCTGGACCAAAAAGATGCCAATGAACACACCAAACAGATGGCAGCTGAGTAAAACAATGCTGGACCTGCGAGGAAGGACACGACTTTCCGCACTGTGGGGCAGGGTATAGTATTCTGTTTTCTAATTCACAACAGGAAACCAAAACCTGACGCACATGTGAAAATCGTAAACAAATTAGCATTTAGCACCATTAACACAGTAACGGTCACTCAGGAAAGGATTTGCTTCTGCAAATATGTCTGATAATTTATAAATTCATACTGTTTGCAACTATGTGAAATGTAACAAAATTACTTCTATCCTATTTGTGTTACTTAATGGCTTGAATTGTTTACTTGCTACGTCACTTCACTATATCACACTCACACTCTTACTCATTGCTGAATAACCAGTCAGTGTTCTATTCAGCCGACGGCACAATTCCAATTCGACATACTGAATCAGACTAAAGGCTAATTTATAATTCCTCGTCAAGTGATCGCCGTGACCCCTGGCGCATGCCCTGCGCGTAGTGGTGCATTTATACTTCTGCTTTCTGTTTTTGTTGGTCTGCAATAACACTTCCGAAACTCGAGCTGGCACACTGAAAAAAAAAATATTCAAAGATGATTCCTTGGATTTACTTTTTTTTTGTTAAGTGGGTGTAAACAATTTAGTCTGAATTTAAACAAACAAATTAAGCTAAACATTACTAAATTAAATTTGCTTAAATTCAACACAAATAAATAGTTTGCAACAATTTTATAGACATACATTTTTTCAGTGCAGTAAGGTTTAATGTTCCTGTTTCAAGGTTATGCATGGGTATTTTTTCTGAATGCTACCTTAATGGATAAGTAGCTAAAATTTTCTCATTCAACGAGGGAACTGGTGTTCGTGCAACAACATTAATCATAAGGTAAACACACGAAAAACATTTCCATCTGGAGCTCCTTCACGAGACTCACCACTTGTAAACACTCGCTTTTTCAAGTGTCTTAGCATTGCCCACACTGGTCATCGTTAATAAGCCGACCAATCACAGAGCTTAAGCTACACGACGTTGCAACATCTAGTTAAATTTTTTTGAGAGGTGCGCATTAGCATTGTGTCAGCCACGAGAAGGAATCTACGCCAGACCATACGCATGACGCAGAATTATAAATCAGCTTTAACGCTATCCCAAGTTGACCTGACGAGAGGACGAGTGTGGAATGAGCGTTGAACAGACCAAACCAACTAACAGTTTTGACTCTAAATCAATGGATCGATGACAACCAATGGCCAATCAGCTTGGTGTTTCCTGGCCCTCAGATTAAAACTAGTAAACAAACAACATTGTTTTCCACACTAAAATAATACAAAAATAATAATAAATGAAAAACTAACTTACTGAAGCTAACAACAGTTGCTGAAAAACTAACTGAAAAATATATTAATTAGCAAGGATAATAGTCGTTTTCAGAATTAATAAATACTCTGTGGTGGAAAATCTGACCTGTGGCTGAAATACCAAGTGGCATTTTTACAGACAAACACATGTTCTGCATTTGCCAAAAATCTGTAAACTAGGCATGTATAACTACACATACATGAACTTTAATATGAAGTTGGTCTTAGTATGCAACACAGTGGCTCAGTGGTTAGCACCGTCACCTCATAGCAAAAAGATCGCTGGTTTGAGCCTCGGCTGGGTCAGTTATCATTTCTGTGTGGAGTTTGCATGTTCTTCCCTTGTTAGCATGGGTTTCCTCTGGGTGCTCTGGTTTCCCTGACAGTCCAAGGACATGCGCTATAGGTGAATTGAAAAAACTAATTTAGCCATAGTGTATGTGTGTGAATGAGTGTGTATGGATGTTTGCCAGTACTGGGTTGCAGCTGGATGGACATCCGTTGTGTAAAATGTAATATGTTTGATAAGATGCCGGTTCATTCTGGCGACCCCTGATGAATAAAGCGACTTTGCTGAAGAATAATTAATGAATGAAGCAGGTCTTAAACGAATAAAAATAGTTAATTATGAAATATGTTGCGATTTAGGTTTACTGTTCTAATAATAAAAGGTTTGAAGGAGAGATGTAAACTGTGCAAACACTAAACTTTCCTTTGGTCAACACTGAACATGTTCTGCTAACTCTGCTGAACTAGAACTACTACAACTGAAACTAAATATATAAAAACTAAATGAAAAAGGTGGTCACAAAAGAAAAACTAAACCACCCATTAATAAAAGTGAACTAAATCTAAACTGGATTTTACAGCAACTTTTAAAATGATATTGAAACAAAAACTAATTTAAAAATGCTAAACTATAATAACCTTGCATCTGGCAAGCTTCATGCCAGTCTGGTTAGTCATCTAGAGAATAGTACTGTGTGGTAATAAATAATGTAGTGCCCTGATTGACGACAGAAATCGCTCAGCTAATGCATGATGTTATCAGAAGGCAATTGCTTAAAGCTGATGGCGAAACAGAGAATAACAGGTGCTTCGTGAACTCATTGATATGCCTTGGCTTCAGTCTTCTCGATAGGTTCTTTTTAGCATTCATAAGAGCCCTCTGATGACAAACTGTCCGGCTTTCCTCTCCATCAAACAAGTAGATTAATGACTTCAGTTTAAATGCATGACTGTTCTGACCTATTGCTCTTCACCAGACAGCCATCAATAAAACGAGCGTGTCAGTAAGTGAGTGGTTACCAAACCACAGAGAAAACCGTACGAAAAAACCCATTATTGGGATTTGCAGATTAAGGACATATTTTGTCTCGGCTGGTGAGGTCTTGTGTATTATAGTTGTAAGTTTCTTGCAGAGATATTGCAGAAACATCAGACATTTACTGAGATCTAGAGAAAGCAGAGAGCTGCAGTAATATGCACACTTAAGTGTTTCACATTAAAGAATAAAAACTAATTTCATGCTGCTTTAACAAGGTTATATAAATATTTTATATTCATGTTTGAAAAGGCATATACAATAATTACATATTCTGCAAAATGAAAGTTATTAAAAATAGCTAATTTTTGCCATTACAACAAACATGCCAGTTAACAGAGAATTTCCGCAGATATGTGGCTATTGTATAAACAAACATTACTATTGTTTTAATAATTAAGGTTTATTTTAAGGCACACCATGAAATTTTTGCTTCTACACTGTAAAATATATATATGTTAATCACCAGTTTCCATATGTTGTAATCAAGCGGCAACATCCCGATCTCCCTTGTGAAGCTATTATGGAAGTAACTGAAACTGCAATTCATCAAAACTCCACTAGGCCTGGCTCCATAATAGAGCTCATTTCTATTGACCCCAATGTTAAAATGGTCAAGTCTGCATAATTAAGGCCATGGCCACTTGAGTGACAGCTAAGTCTCGCTGGTTGCCATCACTTCACCTCAGTTGATTCCAGCTGATTAGCCGCTGAACTCGTCATATACATCGTATTTTTGTTTTGTTTCATGTAGCTTTACACAGTCAATTGTCTTTTGGTATTATTTCCTACAATTATCTCACACTCCATAATCGGATTGTTAGATTAGCTGTATGCTATAGAACAGTTGTCTAAAACGTTGTCAAACAGGCATAACATGAATGTCATAAATAGCTTTGCACTTACTAACACAGACTATATTTTAAGTATATGGAAATAATTTGTGTTTGGTTACCCCCAGACGGTGCGATGACGCGCAAAGAAAATGGTGATAGTTGGCTATGCCCACATTTAGCTTAATTTGCGCTCTTCAGAAACCTATGGGTGATGCCATGGATACTACGTCCATACTTTTTACAGTCTGATCTATTAGATGAAAATTCTACTTTCCTTGTACAGTCTATACAATACTTGTAATTTTCTCATATTAAACCTGTTTTTAATACTCACATATGTAAATTTCTTATCTGTATTTTTTTTTAAAAGTGCTTCACTGAATGCCACGCAGTGTATGATTGTATGACAGTTTAATAATGTGTCTTCTATTGATATTTTAGTACTTTATAATAATATATATTAAATAAGAAATTATATATGTAAAGTTAAGACCATGAAAATTAAATTAAATCTGTAATCTGTAACTGGAATTAAAAAAAAGAAAAGAAAAAAAACACTGACTATTTATTATCAGGTTTTACTGTAATTTACAACAATAATCCAAACAAAACATCACTTTTTTAAGCTTTCAACATCAAAAAATTGTTGAAGGAAAAAGCAAGGTCTCATAATGCAATTCACAACCATAAATACACAAAGAGGAATCAAAAACTATGAAAAACTGCTAATTTGCAGATTTTTATTTTACAACGTACAGCGTGAGTGTTCACAACAAACACAGGCGTAGTTTGATGATGAGTGTAGAATTGTGGGAGATCTTATGGGATGCAGAAATCCTGTTCATGGATAAGGTGAAGTATTCAAAACTGAATAATAATAATAATAATAATAATAATAATAATAATAATAATAACAACAACATTGGAAGTATAAAGCAGAGTAGGAGAAAAAAAAAAAAAAAAAGAGACCACTGAAGCAGCTGCTGGTGAGAGACGAGTGTGATGTGGCAAGAAATCAGTGTAGCTTTTTCTGTTTGTGATACAGTGGGGAATTATTGTGGCCACCCTAAGGCACACCAGTGCAATGATCAAGCTGTCTAATCAGCATCTTGATATGCCACACCTGTGAGGTGGATGGATTATCTTGGCAAAGGAAAAGTGCTCATCTATACAGATTTAGTCCGGTGTATAAAGTACAGGTTTTAGATCTGTGAGTTTAGCTCATGAAAAAAAATGGGAGCAAAAGCAAATGTGTTGCATTTGTGTTGAGTGTATCTTTGTGTGTGTTATGTCTAACATTTTATACAGATAATACAGGTAGGTCTACTTTTTTATATTCTGGGTTCATTTGGACCTGAAGAACTATTATTTTATAACACTGCCATCTCTAAATATAAATGAAAGTGGATGTAAATTAAAATTAATAACATGTCCATGTTTTTTTATTTTTTTTAATTCAGATTACTATATTTACATGTTTTTAATGTATATTTATTCTCACTTGTATTACTTTCAGAAAATTTCATCAGTCACTTGTCACCCATTTTCTTATACCATACAATATTTGTCACTTTCTCCTATTAGACCAATACTCACATACTGTATATGTACATTTCTTGTATGCATTTAAAAAAACACATACACTGGCACTGTGTATGTGCATGGATCAATAAATAATTTAATTAAGTAATTAATGACAAATGAACGAACAACTGGAACAAACCAATGAATGAATGTAAATCTTTATTCTGGGTTTGAGTACATTTTAATATGAAATTAACTAAATATGAATTGTTAAAGATGCTTCGATCAATTGGCATCGGACGATGATAGCATTTCATGACTCGATCGGTACTCACTGATCTGGCTGATCTCCTGAAACGATCACAAGTGTGATTGTTTATGAAGAATTTCTATGTTTTTTCACAATATTGCAAGGTCGCTAAAAGCTGGCTGGAAAATTAAAGAAATAAAAGCAATTAATTATGTATATTTAGTAAATTCTTGTAATATACTTATTGCAGTAAGCAGACTAGATCTATTTCCTTTTAGTAAAGCAGTAATGGATTCATTTTTGAATCTATTCGATTGGAATTTCCTACGTGTTCTTTTGTTCAAACTTAAATGCCATGAATTAATTTGTAAGTTAATTATTTTGTTTCACAGATTTAGTAGGACTAATCGAGGAATGAATTATTCTATTTTAGAATTAATTATTAAAGTGAAAAATTAAAACAAGTTTATGCAATAATAAGACGTAGTTGTGGAAGCGAATTTGTAAATTAAATTATGTTCAGAGCTCCGTAGTTTAAAATAGGCTAACAGTCCGGTAAACTATAGTAGAAGATAACACACACAGCTGTCTAAATAAATAGGCTATAAAATACACAGTTGTTCACTTAGCCCTATTAAAATATTATTAAAAAAAACTGTACTGAAAGAAAAAAAAATGCCGCTTTGAAACAGAAAATTACTAGATCAACATGCTTTAATTTAAGACAGTTATTTAAGATTTTTAGTTGCAAAAAAAATTAGGGCTAGCCTACTAGAGAAATGTTATGGCGGAATGGGATCTGAGCGGTATTGGTTTACAGACAAGCATGAGCGGAATGTAAACACCCTATTCACACGGGGCGTCAGCTTTAACGCTTCCTATTCACTTTGAATGGGTGACGTCAGGCGTTGTTGAACTGCATCGTGAATCCGTCGGCGCCGCTTCAGAGGCAATGCTCACTGCAGAAGTGGGAATTGCTCAAAATTTCAAGCACCAACGGAAGCGTCAGCCAATCAGATCGCTGTATGCAAATACACCAGCTCAGACAGTGGCCTATTGCTGACTAATTTCATTGGCTGATGCTGCTATGACGATCGTGTCAGCCCCAACTTTAGACACGCCCTCTGTCAAGTGTTGACGCTGAAGCCCCGTGTGAATGGGACATAACAGAGCGCTTGCTTTGGGTGGTTGGCGATACAACCATGGTGCAGAATGCTTAGAGGAGCGTTACACCGCCTGCTACAGTATATCAGTTCACGATGTTCATTATGTTACATAACTGCCCTCCGCTGGTCATGTCTTTCTTGTGTTTGACCGTTTTGTGTTGTAACACGCAGTACTGCAGCATCGCATGTGGTCACATTGATTCACTCATGCATTCTCAGTGGCCACATCTGTATGCATTTTTTTTACTTACAAAATGTTTTTTGTTTTATCAAATATTTTTTTCTAAAGCGGCTTCTGATCATGATGACATGTTCACAATAAATGGTTATAAGAGACATATTTAAAGTATTATATGCAACATCCTTAAATTATTCTCTTAGATAAAGAAAACTCCACCCAAGTATCGTACTTAAATGGAAAATCATACTTAAATGGTGCTTTATGCAATGGAACAGTTATATAAAGCTTGAAGCATCAGGATCAGTAATCTACCGACCAGTCACCATGACAAGGAATCGGTATTCTGTATCGGCTGCCAAAATCCTGATCGGAGCATCCCTATTATTTGACAAATTAGATTTACACTTAATTTATTAGTTTAGATACATTGGAAACAACAGAATGAGTTTCAGACTTGGCAAAATGTATCATCGTGCTCTTTATCTATAGTATAGTCGGTATGTCTAGCTATATCTGATTGATCGGGTTCTGCTGACCTTTCTAGAAAATGTTCTATCAAAGGCTACACTGAAGAATATCTGTTATAGTGCTGAAAGATGAATACCTTTCAGAATCGAATGGGACACAGTATAACAACAGATTTATGCTGGCACAAGTTTGCTCACTTTATGTGCCAGCATGAGTTCACAGTGTTATTCAGTTTAATTCAGGGTTCAGTACATCTAGAGCTTCTCTTTACCTCTGACCCAAGCACATCCATGTGTGTGCGTGTGTGTGTGTGTGTAGAGGCTTGGCTCCACTGAGGCACATTATAGCTGTGCATTGAGTTTATGATTTATGTGCTGACTGCAAGCCTTCCTGCAAAAACACAGTCAGAGAGCAGCTTTACCAACCATTTCTATAGGGGAATGTGTTTATTTCTGTCTGTTTGTGTGTGTGTACATAAAAAAAGTGGGGTGGGATCACAGTTTATCTGGAATGGAATTTCACTTGACTGGACAGTTTATATGTAATGAGGAATTCCAAACTAAACAAACATTATGCAAACAGCCCACAGTTTAACATGGTTAACAAATACCAAATAATCTTGTGAGACATATTTCCAACTAGAATCATTTGATGAGACACAAAATCATATGAAAATACAGCAGCCACACAATGTAGCAAAATAAAATACTGTATTTTGAAAATACTACAAAATACTTTTACAAGGGAGCATTTGATCAATCCTTTCACCATTGAACTGATTCTTTCATTTTAGCATACATTTTGTACAAATTTCATATAGAAAGTCCTGTCTTGAAGAAGATCACTGTAAAATCCATGTAATGCAGATAATGAGTTGGAATATAGTACTAAATATTTTCATTGGGTATCCATCCATTGTGTGGCCAGTGAAAACTCTTAACAGTCTTATATTTTAAATGGGTAATATGAAGAGGTCATTTTATGTATTTATTGTTCAAAAAATTTAGTTTTTTTTGGTGCAACTGAAATCTTCAATCCCTAATGTAAAAACATGATTTCTGAAAACTACTAAAATATACAGTTTTAGTAATTTCCATAAAGCATATATTTTGCAATTGTACTCTTCAATGCACAACATAAAACATGATGATATCTCTAAAAAATCATGTTATCTGTTTTTGCAGATGTGCTCTTCATATATATCCTGCTGCTGCCGTGTAACAGGAGTCTGGAGTTTTTGACCAGTCAGTATAGACTGGAGTATTATTGAATATTTGTGTCTGATATACTATATTGTGTCATTTTGACAGCTCTTTATTAACTTCACACTACATCTACAGATCATCTACTGGCATTTGAAATGACCAATGAAGAATTATAGGAATCGCCACAGTAGGACTTTTATGGACACTGTATGTTGTTTATTTTATTTTCTTGGCATCTACATCAGCAATCCATTAAAAACTACTATTATTATTATTATAGTATACTCATTATTCCAAGATTTTTCAGTTCTTCTTTAACTAGAAGTGTCTCAGTTTGCTCCCTTAGTGAACACCAGTACAGCATCTTTGGGTGATTTATTTTTCTAAACACCCTCTGCTTTTTTACCTGCAGCACTGAGAATGAGAATGATTATGTGCTGAAGGCTCCTAATCCTGTTCTTAAGGACTGATATTTTATTCCATCTTATTTCTTAAGCAAAGATGCTGATGCCGAATTGTACACTATACTGTCATTACTGGTCTTAGCATTGTGCAGGATACTATTTTCAGTGATTGCTGACTTTTGTTGCCATTTGACTGTTATTTTCTTTATGTGTGTTGCATAATTTCCATCCATACGCCAATCATTGACCATCTTCTTAATCCGTTTTCTGTTCTGATCTCAAGCCTAGGCAAATATCTGAGAAAGCACCAATCTGAGGCTGCATTTTTAGAATGTAAGAAGTCTACATGATGACAAAGTATTTTACAGTATTTTAAAAACACAAAAATACAAGACACTGAAGTATTTTGATAGAAAATATTTAAAAAAATGTTTTACTAACCCCATCTATTCTAAAAATCTATTTTGTATTTGAAATACTTGTATCAGAAATACTGCCCATCCCTGGCAATTATCATTCAAACAACAAACTTTACCTATTTCAAGAGTTCCCACTTAGATATGCTTAGCATTAATAGCAGGTTTGGCATGCTGTCCTGAGGGAGAACCCAGAGCTTGGAGATACTGGAACTCAAGGCTCCCGCCCGATCAATAAGCAAGGGGATTCGAAATCAAGTAGGTCTCGAGAGCTCCCCTTAGAAAAGGGAGGAAAAAGAGGAGATGGGGTGGAAGGGGGGATTTTTCCAAAAACGAAGATAGAGCAGTAGGAAAAAAAAAAAAAAAAAAAAAAAAAAAAAAAAAACATCCATTTATTGTAAGCTTGGATCACACTGATTGCATTATTACTGATTACAGATGAGAAGCTAGTCATGGTCAATCATATCACATGCTCCTCTCGAAATTAGTTTATGAAACTTCACTTCAAAGTAACTTTATAATTGTTGATGACGACCATAAAACCAGTTATAATTGTACACTTACAATCTATGTATAGGACACTATTTGGGCAATATATTAATATATATTTATGTATTTCCACAAATATACCCACGCAACATACAGTAAGACTGGTTTTGTGATCCAGGTTCATAATAATGCAAGTTTCGTAGAAGTCTTGTTCTATTTATTTTGACAATTACATGTATGTTTTATATATCTAAAACAAGGTACACTATGCATTCATAAAACAACAGAAACAAAAGTACAAAATGATATTTGTCTGTCAGATTGAAAGAATAAAATTATGCAATAATATAATAGCATTGATAACAATACATGATACAGTTTTTCTTCCTGTATTTTTACATTTCGTGAGAAAGAAAGAAGTATTTGACTGGTAATACATTCAGTAATAAGTTACAGAAATTAAATATGAAATAAAAACTACTCTAGGAGTTAATGTTACATTTATGAATATTTAGATTTTACTGAGAGAAAAAGTTTTTATATGACTCTAAACCTGGCATAACGCATAGGTTCAGCTAGATGAGGTGATAAGCCAGGAAGATCATTCTATGTCAGGGCTTTTTTAGACTGGCTTGGATTTCCCTGATCAAACATGATCTCCTGAATTAAGTCAACAGCTTTATGGTCTTCACACTGCAGGTGTCATGCAGTTGCATCATTATTTGAACCAAACACATCTGGGCCTACAGCACTGGTAATGAGATGTGTGCACATGCATTTTCCCTTCAAAAGTGTATCTTTGTTTAATGCATCTATCAGTTGCCATTCATCAGCTATAGTAAATAATTGTATGTCAGCTACTTATCCGTGCATGCAGTGAGACTGGAACTTTCTTTCTTTCTTTTTCTTTATTTATTTTTTTATTTCTCTCTCTCTCTCTCTCTAGAAAGAAGCACAGAGAAGGAATCTTGTTACCTTTCTTTTTTCTTTCTTTGAGACTACATAACCATTTTATATTCTGCCAAGATAAATTTGGATATATATATATATATATACACACACACACACACACACACGCACACACATGTGTGTGTATATATACATACGTACATACATACACACAAATGATGCCCCAGTTTGATCGATAAATATTCATAGTCCATTTACTATTTCATACCCATTTAACGCCTTAAATGCCTTTAGTCTAGCTGCATATCGGTGGTCCATATATTACACTATGGCAATCATATCAATGGCTTATGGCAGCCAGTGCAAGGCATGGTGATGGGTGTCTGTATCTTTAAGAACTGATCAGATTTTTTTTGAAAACCTTGAAAGGTCTTATCCTTCAGTACAAGCACCATTTCATTTCCACAGTAAACATGTCAATCAGTGGATCACTGGGAACCTTAAGTATTTGTGAGATAAGAATGAGACAGATCAGTATCACTATTAAGTTGGATGATGTTTGGTTTAAAATGCCAAAGTCCCTGCCATCATGCCTAACTGCCTCCTGCCATTTCTCATGATCACACAGCCTGCTTTATTTACTTACATTCTGGTTGAAAGGCCAATTCTAATAACCGAACTACTTAATACATTTGTAACATTGGTAAGATGCATGTTGATGTCTCCTGTCCAAAGGCTGCATTTATTTAATCAAAAATACAGTTGTAATTGTTATAATTAAAAATATATATTTTTTTAATGAAGACATTATTTTGAAACTGTCAATGTAAGACTTAGGATCTACGGATATGATACAAGAACATAAGAAGGATCTTATGTTAAAAGCTAAATGTATGATGTGGGGAACATGCATGCGATTATCAGCATCAATATGAATTGTTCAGGTCAATCTAATATTCATGATGAAAATAAACAAATTAGCCGGCATGTCTGCTGAGGAAAAGTGAGGTCTTTGCCTCAACAGTGGTCAATGCATTTGTCAGTTGCATCTTACAAGGTGTTGTTTAAAGGTGACATCAGATGCCCATTTTACAAATCTTGATATGATTACTTGGGGTCTTAATGAAATGTCTACTCACATACATACATAGTAACTTACATAGACCCCCATTTTACATCTCAGTATTTTAAGTTCTGTCATGATGATGACAAATGTGAGATTGCACCAGCACATCTTCCACCTGAATAACATTACATGAAATGTATCATTGTTTGACAATGCAGCCCACCATTATCAATGTAAAATGCATTCACATACAGATTTAAATACAGTATTTAACACATACAGTATTTAAAGTGCCATTAAAATACTATAAGGTGTTTTAGATGCATCAGTATGTTAGTTTTATAGATATCTATAAGCTAGGGTGCTCTAAAACAGTGGCAAAACTAATAATAAGAACATTTAAAAAATCTTTAAAGGGCACCTATGAAACAAATCTACTTTTGTAAGCTGTTTGGACAGAACTGTCTGGATGTAAAGTGTCCACAGTCAGATTGGAGTGACAAATAAATTTTTAAAAAGAGACTTGTGTTTATCTTAAAAATAGGACCCAAATCCTAGTGATTTTGAGGCCTACCGCAACGTGACGTAGGAGTGCAGTTTTCCTCGCCCACCAAATTGATTGACAGGTGCCATGTTTCTATATTAACATGCAAACACATGTCCACAAAATTTTTATTTTATTTTTTAATTTTTTGCAAAAACTGGTATTAAAATATTGTCCAACTCTCTGTGATATATCTAAGATTAAAACGTTTTAAAAACAGTAATAAATACAGTAAAATCGCTATGTAATTCTTAACCGCGATAAACCACAATGGCCACATGGTGTCAATGAACGCTTATATGTCTGCGTGTGTGTACTACAAACAGCCTTTGTGTTAAACTCATAATTTTAGTAAGGCTTGAATAAACTCCACCACAAATACATTAAATGAACTTACTTGGTATTTTTGACTAATGAGCTGGATTTCAGCTTCATCCAAGTCTGTTTCTGTCACTGTGCTGTTTATCTGACTTAACGCATGATGAGAAGCAGACACGCACGTGGGAATGGTAAGTGGGGAGAAGCGGCTCATTTGAATTTAAAGCCACAGACTACAATAACAAATACAATGTATTCAGACACCAAAATGGGCTTATTCTGGAGGCTATAATAAATGATCTGATGTGTATTTTGAGCTGAAACTTTACAGACATGTTCTTAAGACAGCAAAGGCTTATCTTACTTATTGAAAAATAAAATAGGTGCCCTTTAATGTAAAAAATAATGTACTACTTCACTCTTTAGTTTAAATGTCCATTTCAATGTAAATTAGTTTGCCATTGATTCACATATACTGTAAACACATTATCTTGTCTCCGTCTAACAGTGCATCAATATAACCTGGACAGACAAATTATCATCATGAGCACAAACCTGAACTGCTGCTAATACCCTTGAGCTCACATCTCTAAAATGACTAATGCAACATGTAAAATAGATAGCTTTTTTCCATATCCCTCTCTTCAGAAGTATATTTTGGTTTTATATATATATATCAGGATTAGAAAGTTGCCTACAGTGGCAAAGCTACCAAAATAAAATGAATATTACACAGAAGATATCTCTAGTTTTAGAAACTTGAGTTAATATTCAATAAAAGTGTTTTAACAGCCAACAGTATAGCAAGATATGTGAATTATTGGTGAATGGAAACAAATGAATGCAAATTGCCCATATATAATAATGTCTGTAGGTACCTTTTATTGTTGAAGATTCAGTTGATGAAGATGATACTGATAATGATGAGGCAACAAGGTTCAATGAGTATCCAAAGGCCATACAATCCTCACTAGTGATTCCAAAACATTTCTGTCCTGTTGTGAATTGATCCCAAGTGATCCACATTTCTATGAGAGGTCAAAGGCCTTACTTTGTCAGGTTCACACAGTGCAAATCAGTGGTCTAAAAAAACTACTAATTTAAAAAGTCCTTTCTAGAATACAATATACAAGAAAGTGTAAGCAAGCTAACAACACACATTTAAAAAAATAAGAAACAAATTACTAATCATATATATCAACTAAACAAAACAGGAATAAACCAAACAGATAAACACTTAAATATATTAGAACGAGAAGTAGCCTATGATTTCTCCCAACCAAACAATACTCTCACTCTGTGTCTACACCTGTGTTTAAATTAGTGGACAGGTTAAGCTTAGAGCCCCTAGAGGACTGTAGTAGAACTGCAGCCTACAAATAAAATAAATAAATTGCTACACGTTCACTTTTCAATTGCACCAATTGCTATAATTTAATGATTTTTTTTATTTTTAATTTTTATTTTTTGCTAAGAGCATAGCTTTCACTGGCTCCAGTGCTCTAGTTCTCTGCCAGGATTGACTGCTCATCAACTGGACATAAAAAAAACTCATTGCAACTGGGATAAATCTTGACAAATCTGGTGTAGGCGTTAAGATACGCATGTTTGTGTGCAGTAGGGAGTGTCATATAGTTACAAATAACAAGGTTGGATTTATAATTGCTCATAACAAACAGGTGTGGAAAGAAAGAATTGTGTAGAAGTGGTGGGAAAAATCTGTCCAGGACAGGCCCAGTCTGAACCTCTGTCATGGATTTTGGTATTTAATTTTCTTTTCTTTTCTTTTTTTATTGTAATCATTGTCAATTTTATTCAACAAAAATAGTCAACAGTATTGCATCGGAATAAATTAAATTGGGTTTATTTAAAAATGGTATAGGCTCGCGGAAACTAGGACTGACTGCACTAGAAGGTGCTACAAATCTAATCCTTTTTATCACTAATATGTTCCTGAAAATATCATCAGTGTAAAAAGGTTGCCGGTGTCATAACCAGAGTCTCTGTTTAGATGTGCATGGATACACATGTGCTTACTTCTTATAATCACAGCTAAATATGGTATTTAGGACAAACATTAAACAAACCGAGGAAAGTATTTTAAAGTGGTGCAGAAACCCATGATTTTTTTTTTTTCAGAAATATTAGCATCAATAAACCAAACACAGAGCTGATACATTGATATACTGTATTGATACTGCAGTTATACAGTATATAACATACAGTTGAAGACAAAATTATTAGCCCCCCTGAATTATTAGCCCCCCTGTTTATTTTTTCCCCAAATTCTGTTTAACAGAGAGAATATTTTTTTTTAACACATTTCTAAATATAATAGTTGTAATAACTCATTTCTAATAACTGATGTATTTTATCTTTGCCATGATGACAGCAAATAATATTTGACTAGATATTTTTCAAGACACTTCAAAAGACATTGTCAAAGACTGATTACACACACTATTTAACAGCACACTTACTCATTCCCATTGCTGAGTCTTGTTTTCTGTATAGTGATAATTCAACATGGTTTCCCTTGTCTTGTTTTCCCTTGTTTTGACCTTAGCCTAGTTTGTCTTTTTGTCCCTGTCTGCCGCCTGCCTTTTGACCTCTCGCCTGATACTTTTGACTACAATTCTGGACTGCCATTATAAATCTGTTTGCACATGTGTTGACCATTGCTTTCCTGACTACCCAATAAACCTGCATGTGGAGCCGAACCCAGTTGTCTCTGTCACTCCCTGTGTTACAGGGGGGCTAATAATCCTGACTTCAACTGCACACCTATCCCTAAGATATAACAACATTTGTCTGTACCATATAAATATCTTTACCTTTTAATTCAAATTACAATGTTTAAAATAAGAATCCTTGTGTATATGAAACCTACAGTGCACTTGACCTTGCAATGATCCCTTTGTGATCCATGTTTGTTGGGATGTCAGGGCACTGGGTGTCTTTCAAAGGAAAAAGCTAGTTTGAGTCTGTCAGAGGTGATGGATACCAGTGCTGGAAAGTGGAGAACTGACTGCATGAAGGACTGAGATTGAAGGTGAATGAATGTCTTTATATAGCTGCTCTTCAATTTGAGCCTTACACTCACAAGAGGAATGAGCTTCAGAAGCTGATGCCATTTATGAATTGGGATCGTTTTTCTTACACACTCGTGTGACGTCCTACAAGTCCAATGTTTACTACTTTCTTTAGTGAAACGTGTTTCATAGCAATCAGCTGAGAGTTTAAACTGAAGAAAAGTTTTTTTTGTGTTTTGTTTATTGAAAATGGTGTAAAAGGTATCAAAACATACCAACTTTTATTCCTTTTTACACAATCATTACAAGCACTGATGAACAATTAATGATTAACAATTAACTCTTCCTTGCTCAATATTCTGTTAAAATATTAACCAATAAAACACTGATTTTACTGCCACTTGTTGGGCCATAAGATTACCAAACTGCAACAATGAGTATGTTTACATGGACACCAATAATCTGATATTTATTGGATTAAGATAATACTCTGATTAAGAGTCTACCATGAAAACAGCGATTTTTGATTAATATAATATATCATAATATAATATAATATAATATAATAATCAAAAAGTGTGCTGATTTTAGTTGCATTATTGAAGTGCAGCACAGACATGTAAACACCTTAATCAAACTATTACCATCATGTACGATTTTTGCTCCATTTTGCGTCAGGATAGTCTATGCACACGGCTGTTTGACACTATTCTCTGCACCTACTGAGTCAGTAAAGGGCCACAGACACCTGCATCACAAAATGGTAAGGGTTTTTTTCCCATATGGAGTGCGGTTTCAAATTTCATTCAAACGACACTCCTCCGACAGTATATACTCACATCCAATTTCCTCATGCATGGGGGGCAGGCATGAAATGTTGCTGAATGAAAGTGAAGTGCCAAACTCCAGTTAAAGTCCACAAATAAAAAGCAAAACACACAAAATTACATGAAACTCTGGAGGAAACGTGGATAGCACAACGAGGCAATGATATTAATAAAATTATGTCCTATAACATGTAAAATGGGATCATGAAACCCACATTCAAAAAGCAACTTATCTAAACACCTTAATCATATTATTGTCTAATCCAGATTAAGGCAAATAATTTGATTACGTAGTCAATGAGTACATTCACATGGACACCAATAATCAGGTTTTAATATGATTAAGATAATACTCTAATTAAGAGTCTACCATGTAAACAGCGATTTTTGATTAATTTAATCGATTAAGGTCATAATCTAACTAAAATCGAATTAAGACATGTGGAATATGACGATTTAAGTAGCATGATTGAAGTGCATTACACACATGTAAACACCTTAAACTATTTTTGTCATGTTCACTGTGTTTTGAAATAAGATAGCCCATGCACACACACAGCTGTTTGACACTATTCTCTGCAACTATTAAGTCAGTAAAGGACCAAAGACACACACACCGCGAAATGCAGAGGTTTTTTCTCCCATTCGGCATGCAGTATCAAATTCCATTTAAACAACACCAGTCCTTACTTCATTTTCGCATTCAATGTCAGTTTGTCATGGGGGCATGAATGAAATGTTCCTGTATGAAAGTGAAGCTGCCGAACTGCAGTAAAGTAAAAAAATTCAAAATGAAACACCCGAAATTACATGAAACATAAAAGATTGCGTGGTGACAAAATGTTGTTAATTGATCTATTTGCTATAACATGAAAAATGGGCTCATGAAAGGAACATTCAAAAAGCAACTCATGTAAACGCCTTAATCATATTAAGGCAAATAATTTGATTACTGATGTCCATGTAAACGTAGTTAATGTCTAGGAACCAATGGGATAAATGTTGACACATCCTCTTTAGCGCCACTCAATGGTCATTTCACACTGAAACTGCAAAACGTGGAAGAAGCTACATGATATTGTTCTAAAAAGGACATTATGATACTGAGATTTTTTTTTTTTTTTTTTTTTGATTAGCCTCACTAATTGTTTTTAATCATTAGTTTTTAGAATTTTTATCAAGTTAGGATTTTGATACCACCTTCCTATCTGAAGTCCTAAATGTGGTCCTAAATGAAATGACCAAGGTTATCAAACAGATAATATATAAATAGATTTTTAAATTATGAGCTTTCTGTAACAAACCCCAGTTTTGGATGTTAATGATGTTTTTTTTTTTTTTTTAAATAATGAAAAGCTACTATTTCTCATCTTGCGCTCACAGACCTGCTTGGACAACACTGGAATACATCACATCCAGTCAGCCAGTCGCATACGGTCTAGTCGCAGGAGTTTAAAATGTTTGAACGGATCCGCAGCTCAAATTGGATCCGAATTTTCTGCGCACGAAGATGATCGGAACTCCATGCAGCTCTCGGACTACTCTCCATTGGAAATAAATGACATCCGGTCTGTCGCTTGTTGTGTGCAGTGGAAAGGCGGCTTGATAAGCAGAAGGAAAATGAATGAATGAGTTATGAGGTGTGTTTTTGGCACAACATGCATTACACTAATCTCATCCCACATTCAAAAGTGAGGGAATGTTATTTACTATGGACCACTACATGGTGGACTTTGTAAGTAAAAAACGGAATGTTTCACTAGTGAGAAAACTGAAACAAGCAAAGAACACTTACGTTGTGCCTGACGCCACACGCTGCTGGCGTATGATAGGGCACTATGAGTCATTCAAAAGGTGCAGAGGTGTTCAACTCTTTCAGATCTATCCAAGGCTAAATGACACATCATCATTTGAGCTCATCATCCAGTTTCTCATTCTTCAACACACACACACACATACACACTCAATGCCGGAATCAATCATACATAAAGGTCAGTTACAGTATGGCCATCACCTGAGTGCCTAATGGGGTCCTAATGGAGGATAGCTCATGAAACATGAGCCCTTTCCACAAAGGAAGTAGATGCATATTTTAAAACATTTTAACCTTGGAAAAACTGCGCAATCAATACTTTATATCCCAGCGCTCTCATTCATCTATCAATCCATCCATTCTGCAGAGATATCAAAGCATTACCACAGAATTAAAACAGACACAAACAAACAATCACTGACACACTTTGTTATTGTGGAGTTAACAACATATCTGTTCCATAGTACTTTGATTTTGATAGAAATAATAAAAACAGAGCTATGAAAGGGGTCAATGCAAATAAAAAAATAAATGAAATCCAGTGATGTAGGAACTAATAATGTGTGATTTATGTAATGGTGCAAGTACTTAAACTTCACATTGGAAAAGTTATTATTATTATTATTATTATTATTATTATTATTATTATTATTATTATTATTATTTTTATTATTATCAGTTGTTTTCAGATTACGTCATTGATGACATTGATGAAGTGATTCTTCTGCATAGGAAATCGCTATCAGAACATAAAATGTTTCTGTTTTATGTTATTTATAATTGTTTAAATTGGCCAAAATAAGGAATGCTCAACAGCTTTTATAGACTTCTAAAAGTTTTTGCTCAAAAACGGGGGAAAGTTCCAACACAATCTCACGGCAATTTGTAACTTTTTGATTTAGTGGCTAATTCGTATGAATTCGTACGATATAATTTGTACAATTTGGTACAATTTGCTCATCCCCCAATCAGAATCAGAATCAGTTTTATTGCCAAGTGTGCTTCACACACACAAGGAATTTGTTTTGGCTACAGAAGCTTCCAGTGTACATAAAGTGACAAGTGACAACACAAAATAAATATGAAAAAATAAAATAATAATAATAAAAAATGATGAACATTAAACAGATGCGGTTAGTGAAGAAACCTGTATGTTGAGTTGTATGTACAGATTGTTATAAACATACAGGTTATAAGGTGCTGTGTACAAGTGCGAATGTAGAAAGTATTGCATTGTATATTGATATAAGGTGCTGTGTACAAGTGCGTATGAGAAAGTATTGCACATATTTATTGCACAGTAGGGGAATATTTAACTGTTCATAAGGTAGACAGCCTGAGGAAAGAAACTTTTCTGTGTCTGGCTGTTTTTGTGCTTGGTGCTCTGAAGCGCCAACCAGACGGTAACAGTTCGAACAGGTAGTGTGCTGGGTGTGAGGGGTCCAGAGTGATTTTGCAAGCCCTTTTACTCACTCTGGAAGAGTACAGTTCTTGAAGTGTAGGAAGGGTTGTGCCAGTGATTCGTTCAGCAGTCCGGACTATTCGCTGTAGTCTACGGAGGTCGGTTTTGGCAGCTGAGCCGAACCAGACGGTGATTGAAGTGCAATGACGGTTGGGTTTAGGGGTGGGGTTAGGTGCCACGCCTCCTTTTTAAAATCGTACAACTGAACTCGTACGAATTCGTATGAATTAGCCACTAAACTGACAAAACGTAAAATAGTTATGTTTGCTCGTGAGATCAGGCTGGAAAGTTCAAGGGAAAAAAATGGAGGAAAAGGCAGCTTGTAATACATTTTTTTTCAATACCTCCATGTGTACAACCTTTTATTTTTAATGCAAAAAATTCCTTTGACAGCACCAATAAAGATTATATACAGCTCTAGCTATGTGTAGAAATATGCTAATGTTTTATGTAAAAATCAGATACAAACACTAGTACATTTACGCAAAATCCAGGAGAATATAAATAACGCACCCTGCCATGTAATCACTGCAATGAAATCTCCATCTTGTTTTGCAATAATCCAAGTCTTTACTGACAGAATGAACAACCGTAACGTGAACATCGAGCAACTCTTCGATACATCGATAAACTAATAAATACTGTAAACTGTGGTGCATTGTGATGGTGTAAAATCATAGCATAGAAAACTGAAGCCTATTGAATAATTAGTTTATTACTACAGTTATGTTGTACCACAGCAACAATATAATTACTACGACAGTTTAATTCAAGCAATTATCTATAGTATGTTTCCAAACACTATAGTATTTATTATAGTAGCCTATTTTTTTATGTAACATAATAGCTTACTACTGCCTCTATGACAAATATATTTTAATTCAGTGGAAAGCTCGGCCCTCTTCATGATAAAAGGATCATGCCCAACATTCATTCATTCATTTTCTTTTCAGCTTAGTCCCTTTATTAATCTGGGGTCGCCACAGTGGAATGAACCGCCAACTTATCCAGCATTTGTTTTACACAGCGGATGCCCTTCCAGCTGCAACCGATATCTGGGAAACACCCATACACTACAGACAATTTAGCCAAATTCACCTGTACCGCATGTCTTTGGACTGTGGGGTAAACCGGAGCACCTGGAGGAAACCCACGCAAACACAGGGAGAACATGCAAACTCCACACAGAAATGCCAACTGACCCAGCCGAGACTTGAATCAGCGACCATCTTGCTGTGAGGCGACAGCACCACCTACTGCGCCACTGCGCCACCTCATGCCCAACATATGTGGTTATTTTCTATTTATATATCCTTTGAAATATGGCATCAATCAAAAAAATATGGACTTTCCTCTATGTCCCCCATTCAGTTTTTTACTTCCTGCTCTCCTACTGAATTTTGCGCGTCACAAGAACCACGTGATTGAAAACAACCTATTTTGTCCATAGTGTGCAAATGTTTTTGCGAATGAGTGTATGGGTGTTTCCCAGTGCTGGGTTGGGGATGGAAGTGCATCCACAGCATAAATCATATGACAGAGTATTTTGTGATTCATTCAGTTGTGGCGACCCCTGATAAATCAGAGACTAAGCCGAAGAACAGTGAGGATTATTAATATCATATAGTGTTAATTAAATAATTGCATGTACTGTAAATGAGAGTATATTTTCACACGTAACACATTACTTTTTATAAGGTGCAGAGAACAAAAACTTCATTCATTCATTCTCTTTCCAGCTTAGTCCCTTTACTAATCAGGGGTCACCACAGCAGAATGAATCGCCAAACTTATCCAGCATTTGCTTTCCGCAGCAGATGCTCTTCCAGCCGCAACCCAACACTGGGAAACACCCAAAAACTCTTGCATTCACACACATACACTATGGCCAATTTAGCTTATTCAATTCACCTATAGCGCATGTCTTTAGACTGTTGGGGAAACCGGAGCACCCGGAGGAAAACCAGGCGAACATGCAAACTCCACACAGAAATGCCAACTGACCTGGGGCTCAAACCAGTGACCTTCTTGCTGTGAGGCGATCGTGCTACCCACTGCGCCACCATCACACCAGAACAAAAAATTGTAATTGTAATAATAAATCCACAAAGAATACATAGGCAGTTGCAGGAGAGAATGGAGTACGTCTACTAAACATGAGTACAAGCTCTAAACAATACCAGACAGGGAACAAAGGGAATTTCAGGGCTTAAATAAATGAGGAATAATCAATGAAATGCAGAACAGGTATGAATAAAATTAACAACAAAAGAAGTTAACTGCAGTAGGCTCTGTCCCACTTAATTTGCAGGTGTATGCATTTACTTTCCTTTTAATAATAGAAAAACAAATTCAAATAGTAATTACATTTATAAACTACTAATATGTAAATTTTGTTCTTGTTCTGCTTTGAATATGAGTTAAACAATGTATAGTACATAATTACAGTGCATTCCTTACTCATGTTCATGTGCAGAGATGAAAAAGTCATTTATTCAATGTACAACTGTTCATTTATTTATTAGACTATATTTGATTCTACAATGCTAATGTCAAGTAATGATACATGAGGATGTGCTTGTCAGCAGCTCAGACAAGCTCATACACTATAGTGCAGGGGTGTCCAAACTCAATCCTGTAGGGCCAGTGTCCTGCATTGTTTAGCACCAACTTCCTTCAACACACCTCCCTGGACGTTTATAGTAGAAAGAGCCTGATTAGCTTGTTTAGGTGAGTTTAATTCAGGTTGGAACTAATGGTGCTTTTACGCCTGGTTCGGTTTCTTTGGTCCGGACCAAGGGCAACAAATGATACATTGTAGCATTTCTCTGCTGTTTTGGGTCCTTTTCACACCACAATGATCGCTTTGGCCCAAACCAGTTGAAAAGAACCAAAATGCAGTTATGTGACAAAATCCACATTACTCATTAGCCAGATGTTACTGATCGTATTTCCTAAACTGCTTTTCGATTGGTCAGAATTAGCATGCAGGAAAATGCCAATGGAACTCAAGTAAACAAACTGGCAGACACAAAATGGCACTGGCTGATTGTATACCTGGTCATAGTATACCATATAGTTTGTAAACATCACTTTAGACAAACTATACATTTCGAAAATGGAGCGCAGCTGCGACTGGAATCGGCGAAGGTGTTGGGGGGAGGCATGAATTAATTTAACTAAACATGGTCATCTTCCGGAAATACTATCAACGATCCATCAGGTAATGTTTTTCCCTCTCTTGCTCTCTCTCTCTCTCTCTCTCTCTCTCTTTCTCTCTCTCACTCTCTCTCTCTCTCTCTCTCTCTCTCTCTCTCTCTCTCTCTCTCTCTCTCTCTCTGTTTAAAACTGTTGGTAAAGTGCTGTCAACAAGTATTTTTCCTCCAAACCTCATAAGGTGGGACAGCGCATCAGACTACGGCAGCAGGATTAGTCCAAAAGGTGCATTACTTTTGTGGTTGGGTCTGTTTTAGTTCCCATCATGTTCTCACAAACGAACCGCTCCAGGGTTCGTTTGAAAGTGTACAGAGACCACCTCTTCAAATAGATCTCAGCACGTTTTTTGGTCCACTTTTGATGCGCACTCGAGTGTGATTGCTACATTCACACCTGTCCAAATGAACCGCACCAAGAGGCAAAACGAACTCTAGTGCGATTCAACCAAACTAAATAAGGCAGGTGTGAAAGCACCCTAAAATATGCAGGACTCCGGCTCTCCAGGACCAAGTTTGAACCCCCCTGTTGTAGTGTCTATTGACCTTATAAATACTATTAAAAACTATTTTATCTTCTGTAGGTTGGGGATAAAATATGGTAATTCTAATAGTTTAATAACATATATGATATGTTTGGAAATAACCAAGCAACGCCTCTCACTGTCTCGCGACCCCCACTTTGGGAACCACTGGTCTAGACTACTGTGGTACTGTATGAACTCAGATTTGAACTACGTTAATTCTGAATGTAAAAAAAAAACTATTACATTAAGAAACCTTTCTGTTTACATGTGCATGCTATTCTTTTTGCTTCTCAAATCTGATTGGCTGATAGCAGTGCGATATTCTGCCATCATCAGAATTTTTCCAACCTCTTCACCCGTGTGTATCAGTCCGTCCAGTGAAAAGCTTGAGTAATACTGCGGCTGCTAGTCGACGTAGTCTATTTTTGAGATTTTTTGGCAATAATGTTGTTGTTTAGATTGTAAATATGCAGTTTATTTATAAGGTTAGTGCCTATTTGAAAATGAGTTTCAATGATTTCAGAGGTGGGACTTAAATGATGACAGCACATCAGTGTAATAATTGGTATTTATGTTTGAATGAACTATTATTTTAAATGCCATGCAGTTATTGGTTAGATAATGGTTCACGGAGAGTGAGGGGAAAAGTTCAATGAGAAGGTTACAATTACAGAGCAGATTCTCTCTCTCTCTCTCTCTCTCTCTCTCTCTCTCTCTCTCTCTCTCTCTCTCTCTCTCTCTCTCTCTCTCTCTCTCTCTCTCTCTCTCTTCTTTTCTGAACTCCAGAGAATGCTGAGCTGCAGAGATAACAGGAGCTGCAGGAGTAGAAAATCAGCTTCAAAGAGCTCAGCCTCTTTTCATCTCCCACAAACACTTCAGATGAGCAGCTGAGAGAGGGAGGAATGAAATGTAACCTTGATCAAAATGATGCATGTTCAACCGGTGCAATTTTGCTTGTGTGTGTGGCTTGCATAATGCACTACATTGCATATGGACTGTTATGGTAATGTTTAATATAATTAGACAGGTATTCTGGCCTCTTAAGATAAGTGTTGTGGCCCCTCAGATACTTTAGCTTAATGAAAACAACAACAACTATTATTATTATTATTATTATTATTATTATTATTATTATTATCTTATTATTATTATTATTATTATTATTATTATTATTATATACACGTACATCTTTGCAAAATAAAAATGGTTGGAAATAAAAATCAAGAATGCCGATCGATCACTTAAATGTCTGGTGAAGTCAAATCCTAAAAAAAATAAAACCTTGAACTCATAGCTATATGTTAAATAGTGAAAGTAAGCACATTTCCATATGCAATATGTGAATAAAGCTCAAGGGATCTGTGACTAAACAACTGTGTTGCTGACTATGTATATCATGCTGATTCACTAGTATCATCCAAACGGCAACTTAAAAACCTATCTCTTCCATGATCGCCTGAACCCTATAAACAATCCAGAACACCCTATTCTCTTCCCTACCTCACCACATGACACCCCCAAGCTGAGTGGGCCTCACACAGGTAAGTGGGCTTAACAAACCACCTGTGGAAAATACACTATTTTATCTCTCTGACATTTTATCACTGGAATACTATACACAAATTATTTAACTACTAGAAATTCCATAGGACACTCATTAAGGCACCATATTTTCACATCATATTTACATTAAAAGCTTCTATTGAGATATTAAAATTAAGGTTTGAATGTCTGTCATCATATAAAATTAAGTCATCACCCTAAACATATGACATTTTTGGTAATACAGCCTATTAATGTACACTACCTGACAAAAGTCATGTCACTTAACCAAGCTTTATAAACAACAAATAATAACTTGACTTCTAGTTGATCATTTGGTATCAGAAGTGGCTTATATGAAAGGCAAAGGCATCTAGATTATGCTTATTTTACCAAAATAACATATGATCATGCTTTGATTTTTAATTATTTAATCAGGACAGTAAGGTCTGACTTTGCTTAGACAAAAGTCTTGTCACTTAACAGAAATAATGTACAGTCTAGAATATAACTTCATAGTGCAGTGGGAAAAAAAATATATTGTGTATCAATTCCATGAGCGTGGCTGACTGCATCCATACATCTGTCACGGATTGGCCAGGCTCTTCCACCAGCATCATGCAACGATCACCGTCACCTGAGTATTAACCACGCACAGCTGCACCCAATCACTTCCATTCACTATATAAGCACACACCTCACTTCAGTCAGTGTCCGGTCTCGTTCCCACGAAGCGGACTCATAGCGAGTACCTCCTGGTAGTCACTATCAAATTGATCTAATCTCTTGAACTTACCTGCTCTCTGTTTCGTTCCAGTCTGTCCAGTGTTCCCGGTGTCCTGTCTGTATTGAGTGTGTCTTCAGTCTGTCTTCCCCGCAAGCCCTCTGGTGTGTGCATTCGGCCTCCCTCAGTGTCTGTCATCCATCCTGCTCCGAAGAAGGAATATCAGCTCAACCATACTCCATTCACATCCCCATTGTTATCCTTGTGTGCTCCTCTGCTGTAATAAACATCTTTCATTATATACTCACCTAACTTGTCCGTCTGCTTCCCTGACAGAAGACCGGACCAACACTTCAATACAGCATGAGCACTCCCGATCCCATTCAGGAGTTGGTGGACTCACTGAAGAGAGTTCTACTGTCAGCTACTCCACTTCCCGAAGCACCACCAGCACCGAGCACTTCTTCACCGTCCACCCACTCATCCAGTCCCATGGCTCGACCAGCGCCCTACTCTGGCGGGGCGGAGGAGTGCAATGGCTTCCTATTACAATGTTCTCTGATATTCACAATGCAACCAGATTTATACCCCACAGATCGGTCCAAAATTGCATTCATCATCTCCCTTCTCTCTGGGTCGGCTCTCCGGTGGGCTGAGACCATCTGGCAGCAATCTGGGCCGGTAACCAATTCCATTCACAACTTTACCACATATTTCAAGGAGGTCTTTGGTCGTGCAGATGGAGAAGTAGCAGCCGGAGAACAATTATATAATCTTAAGCAGGGAGCCATGTCCACCCAGGACTATGCGCTCCGGTTTCGTACTCTGGCTGCTGCTAGTGGATGGAATGAGCGATCTCTCCTAACCACTTACCGGCTCGGATTGGAGCCCAACCTGAGGTTACAACTGGCAGCCCTCGACGATACCATGGGGTTGGAAAAATTCATCCAACAATCACTTCGATGTTCCGATCGTCTGAAGATCTACCAGCATGACCTACCCTCAGTGTCTCAAGCACTCCTTCGTCCGCCAGAGCCAGTCGTCCCTTCAGAACCAGAACCTATAATCATCAAATCTGGTAGACTCACGACCACTGAGCGACAGAGGAGGCTGACCCGGGGTCTGTGTATGTACTGTGGTGCCGAAGGACATGTCAGGCTGGACTGTCCCATTCGTCCAGTACGTTCCTTGGTGAGTGTGTTCAGTTCTCCCATTGAAAAAATGCACCCTCTCACCACCAATGTTCAGTTAACTGCCCATTCTGTCTCTATTTCATGTACGGCCCTCATCGACTCCGGGTCAGCCGGAAATTTCATCTCTTACGCCCTCTGTCGCCACCAACTCCACACCGAGGCCTCGACGCACGTCTACCAGATTCAGCCTATCACCAACGACATCCATTCCCAGGCACGTATCCATCGTAAAAGTGAACCCGTCACTCTCCAAGTGGGTTTACTTCATAAAGAAGAGATTCAATTTCTGGTTCTGGAGGCAGCATCAATGGACATCATCCTAGGGCGCCCGTGGCTGGTGAAGCATGATCCCATCCTCTCTTGGGGCACAGGAGAGATTAAAAGATGGGGTAACGAATGCATCTCCAGCTGTTTTCCCGACCTACCCTTGCAGATTCAGAAACCCATAACTGTCTACGCCACGTCTGTCGAAAGTCCAGTCGAGAAACGATCCATCCAGATCCCGAAGATCTACTCCTCATACGAGGATGTATTCTGCCCCAAGAGAGCTTCCCAGCTACCTCCACATCGGCCATGGGACTGCGCCATAGACCTGCTTCCAGATGCTCCTATGCCCAGAGGTAGGATCTACCCGTTGTCCCTTCCGGAAACTAAGGCCATGGAGGAGTACATTCAGGAGGCTCTGAGTCAGGGGTATATTCGCCAGTCCACGTCACCCGCTGCCTCAAGCTTCTTCTTCGTGGCCAAGAAGGATGGAGGGCTGCGGCCATGTATAGATTACCGAGTTCTGAACCAAGGTACCATCAAATTCAGGTACCCACTTCCCCTCGTCCCTGCGGCCCTGGAACAACTCAGATCTGCCCGGATATTCACCAAGCTGGACCTCCGCAGCGCATACAACCTGGTACGAATACGCGAGGGGGACGAATGGAAGACGGCGTTTGTGACCCCTACTGGGCACTACGAGTACCTGGTCATGCCCTATGGTCTGGTCAACGCCCCCTCCGTATTCCAGAACTTCATCCACGAAGTCCTCCGGGAGTTCCTCCATATCTCCGTCATCGTCTATATTGATGATATCCTGATTTACTCCCGGAGTGAGGCCGAACATCGCCACCACGTTGCGGAGGTCCTACAAACCCTAAGGAAGCATAAATTGTATCTCAAGGCTGAGAAGTGTTCATTTCACTTACCATCTGTTCAGTTCCTCGGATACATCATTGATCGAAGAGGGGTTCGCATGGACGAGGGGAAGGTCACTTCCGTCATCTCCTGGCCTGAACCTAAAACCATTAAAGAACTCCAACGATTCCTAGGGTTTGCCAATTTCTATCGACGTTTCATCCACAACTACAGTCTTATCACCGCTCCACTCACCAACCTCCTAAAGAATCAACCCAAAACGCTATCCTGGCCACCCGAAGCGGCCGCAGCCTTCCAAAGACTCAAGAAGTCCTTCACGCAGGCTCCACTCCTGACTCACCCCAATCCCGACTTACCTTTCGTGGTCGAGGTGGATGCATCTACCACCGGAGTAGGAGCCATCTTGTCCCAGCTCCAGGGTAATCCTTCACTACTCCATCCATGCGCCTACTTCTCCCGAAAGCTCAGCCCGGCGGAAAAGAACTATGACATCGGGAACCGTGAACTTCTAGCCATCAAGCTCGCCCTGGAGGAGTGGCGACACTGGTTGGAGGGGGCTAAACACCCATTCCAGGTGATCACCGATCACAAAAACCTACAATACCTTAAAGATGCAAAAAGACTCTGTCCTCGTCAAGCCCGGTGGTCCTTATTCTTCTCCAGATTTCAGTTCTCCATATCATATCGACCAGGATCCAAAAACATCCGGGCAGATGCACTCTCTAGAATCCATGACCAACAGGAAATCAGTGAGACCCCGGCCAAAATCCTCCCAGATCAGATCACTATCTGTCCTATCACCTGGTCCGCTCCAACAGCTGTCGCCACCCCAGAGTCCAGAACTCCGCCGGGCTGTCCCCCCAATCGACGATTCATCCCTGAAAATCAACGGGTAGATCTCATTCACTCCAGTCATACCTCTCTGGGCACAGGGCATCCCGGGGCCAACAACACCCTCTCGCTGCTATCCCAACGCTTTTGGTGGCCGAACATGGCGAGGGATGTGAGAAGATACATCCAAGGCTGTAGAGAATGTGCCATGTCAAAGAGTCCTCGTCATCTACCTGCAGGAAAACTCCATCCCTTGCCCATCCCAAACCGCCCCTGGTCACACCTAGGAGTTGACTTCATGACAGACCTCCCATCGTCTGAAGGTAATACTTGCATTTTAGTCATTGTAGATCGATTCTCCAAATTCTGTCGTCTGATTCCTCTGAAGGGTCTACCCACAGCCCTAGAAACCGCTGAAAACCTGTTTAACCATGTCTTTCGATGTTTTGGGCTACCTGAAGACATAGTCTCGGACCGAGGACCCCAATTCATCTCCAGACTATGGAAAGCCTTTTTTAGACTCCTAGGTGTGACCGTCAGCCTCTCGTCTGGCTATCATCCACAGACCAACGGCCAGACTGAGAGGAAGATTCAAGAAGTGGGGCGGTTCCTCAGGACCTTCTGTCACGGTCATCAGAACTCCTGGAGCCAGTTTCTGGGCTGGGCGGAATACGCCCAGAATTCCCTGCGGCAACCTACCACCGGACTTACGCCATTCCAGTGTATTCTGGGCTTCCAACCTCCACTCTTTCCCTGGGATGGCGAACCTTCTGATGTCCCCGCAGTGGATTACTGGTTCCGGGAGAGCGAGAGGGTCTGGGACGATGCTCATCACCATCTCCAGAGGGCAGTTCGCCGAGCCAAGGAGGTGTCAGACAAGAAGAGGATTCCTGGACCTATCTATGCTCCGGGGCAGAAAGTTTGGTTCTCCACCAGAGACATCCGCTTGCGACTGCCCTCCCGAAAACTTAGTCCCAGATTTTTTGGTCCCTTCACCATCCTGGAACAGGTCAACCCAGTCACCTATAAGTTACAGTTACCACCACAATACAGAATCCACCCCACATTCCACGTGTCACTCCTGAAACCCTTTCACGACCCTCTGATTCCCTCCACAGAGCCTGGCCATGAAGAGGAACCCCCTCTTCCACTGATGTCTGAAGAAGGATCCATATACAAGGTCAAGGACATTCTACGCTCCCGATGTCGTGGTGGTCATCTGGAATACCTCGTAGACTGGGAGGGATATGGTCCAGAGGAGAGGTCTTGGGTCTCCAGATCCGATATATTAGATCCCACACTTATGGAGGAGTTCCACTCCAATCACCCCGAGTTCCCAGCACCTCGTGGACGAGGTAGACCACCACGGCGTCGGCGGTCTAGGCCCTCAGGAGCGGGCCCTGGGGAGGGGGGTAATGTCACGGATTGGCCAGGCTCTTCCACCAGCATCACGCAACGATCACCGTCACCTGAGTATTAACCACGCACAGCTGCACCCAATCACTTCCATTCACTATATAAGCACACACCTCACTTCAGTCAGTGTCCGGTCTCGTTCCCACGAAGCGGACTCATAGCGAGTACCTCCTGGTAGTCACTATCACATTGATCTAATCTCTTGAACTTACCTGCTCTCTGTTTCGTTCCAGTCTGTCCAGTGTTCCCGGTGTCCTGTCTGTATTGAGTGTGTCTTCAGTCTGTCTTCCCCGCAAGCCCTCTGGTGTGTGCATTCGGCCTCCCTCAGTGTCTGTCATCCATCCTGCTCCGAAGAAGGAATATCAGCTCAACCATACTCCATTCACATCCCCATTGTTATCCTTGTGTGCTCCTCTGCTGTAATAAACATCTTTCATTATATACTCACCTAACTTGTCCGTCTGCTTCCCTGACAACATCTCTACAATGACTCAAATAACTTACTTATAAAGTCATCTGAAATGGCAAGAAAGCATTCTTGCACGTCATCACGATTCTTTGGATTCATCTTCAATGCCTCCTTCATCTTACCCCAGACATGCTCAATGTTCATGTCTAGTGACTGGGCTGGCCAATCCTGGAGTACGTTGATCTGCTTTGCCTTCAGGAACTTTTTTATATAGGGGCTGAAGTATGAGAAGGAGTACTATCCTGCTGAATAATTTGCCCTCTCCCATGGTTTGTAATGTAATAGGCAGCATAAAAGTCTTGATACCTCAGTCTGCTGATGTTGCCATCCACTCGCACACACCTCCATACTGAATGTAACCCTAAACCATGATTTTTACTTCATCAAACTTAACTAATTTCTATAAGAATCATGAGTCCATTCGGGTTCTATTAGGTATTCTGCAGTTCAACAGATGATTTATCAGAAAAATTTACCTTCTGCCACTTTTCCAAATGATCAACTATAAGTCAATTTATTATTTGTTGCTTTTACAACTGGGCTCAACAACAAGACTTTTTTTAGGTAGTGTATAGTTAGGCTATGTTAGACCACCTGCGAATGTCTTTGCCTTACTTTAATTTTCACTTTCTCAAGTAGGGTGGGAAGACTTTTTCGTGGATCTGAATTTGCTGTTTTGAAAGACATATATGAAGTAAAGCTAGTTTTTTGTTGACAAAGTTATGTTTTTGTTTGCAGAAAGTTGCTAGGCAACAGAGGCACACATATTTAAAGTCACTGGGAAAGGTAAAGGACACTTAAGACCATGCAGTCATTTTTGACCGCTATGGTAGATCTATGTAGAAATAATCAGAAAACTTTTGTGTTGCATTACCTTTTCTTGTTGAATCTCTGAATGTCTCCTCAATTGTAAGTCACGTTGTACAAAGCACCTGCTAAATGACTAAATATAAATGTATAATAAAATGTTATATATTTATACTTTACTTCATTTTTTGTTGTGTATAATGTATTTATTTACTTTTAATTATTGTATATTTATTTATACTTGTATTTATTATTTTGTATCATGCATGTATTTGTTAATACGTTATACTTATACAATTTATTCTGGTATTTAATGTATATACTTATTTATATTTGTTGTATAATAATGTATATTTTCATTTAGAATTTATTACTTATATGTTGATTGATTGATTGATTGATTGATTGATTGATTGATTGATTGATTGATTGATTGATTGATTGATACAAAGGATGTTGTTCATTGAATCCTGAATATTTCATTACAGCTACCATACTTTTATTAAAGTCCTACAAATGCATTTTCAAATGAATTCAAACACAATTGCTAAACATGTCATGAGGAGAGCTTTGAGCAACAGCTGAAATACAATCAAACACCAACTTTACAAAGGGCTTCTAAGTGAAGCACCAGACCATTGTTCTTCAATTGAGGATCAGATGTCCACTCCTGACAGCAATAGATACATCAGCTGCGAAGTAATCAGAGTTGACATTTAATCAAGCTCTTAAAAGCCTCTTCTTCTCTATCTGAAACGGGCATAATTGATTCAGCATTGTGGATTGACTAAACTAGATGTTGTGAGAATACCAGATGTTAAACTTTCACTCACTGTGACTGACAGCTGAATGACTATTTGAACTATTTGTTTATCCCTGATGCACAACACCATTAAAGTGATTTTTTATTATTTTATATCTGTGAAATCAATATATTTAATTTTTCAGTATTCCAAGTATTCCTCAATTAACTTGATAAAACAAGCGATACTGTATCAAAAATGTATATATTAGACAAGTTCATTATAATGTTTCCCCAAATATTTTAATATTGCAAGTGTTATTTAACAGTGACATGGTTACACAGTGGTTAGCACTGTCACCTCACAGCAAGAAGGTCATTGGTTCGAGCCTCGGCTGGGTCAGTTGGCATTTCTGTGTGGAGTTAGCCTGTTCTTCCCGTGTTCGCAGGGGTTTCCTCTGGTTTCTCCCACAGTCCAAAGACATGTGCTGTAGGTGAATTGGGTAAGCTAAATTGTCCGTAGTGTATGTTCTGGTCCTCCAGATTCAGGGTCAAGCATTGGGCTATAAACTCAGCTCATAAAATCTAGATGTTAGAATGGTGCAGCTAAATATCAACTTTGATATAAATAGCCCTGGGAGTAAGTAAGTAAGTGTTATTTAACAGAGCAATGTATTTTTTTTTAAATAATTAAATTGCACTTTAAGCTGGATACTAGTATTTTGGAAAGATTATATCTAAAACAATACCTGGGATGTTAAATGATACAATTTCATTGTCACAATCACCAGCTATCTAGCCCTTGCAGATCACTGGAAACACTCACTATCATCCAAACTACAATTCTGCCACTAAACTGCGCTACATTTCCCATCAGGCACCTCACTCACACACCAGTTCCGGATCACTCCTGATTACGTACACTCAGCTTGATGCGCGTAATAGACTGATATCCATGAGTATTTATACACCACACTTGCACACACACAGTGCTGAGTCTTGTTTGCTGTAACATTTCTAAGTGTTCACTTGTCTAGTCTTGCCATGCTTTTTACCCTTGCCTTGTGGTGGGCAAAGTGAGACATCATGAAACACTGAAACAGTCAAAGCAAATGTGTTGAAGCTTCGAAACATTTTGAAATCTGTCTCTACAGTCACACCTAGTAGTATGTTTTTATGTATTACTCTGGAACAGCTTCAGCAAAGAATCAGTTAAGCAAATTGAGGTATTAAACCCCATGTTGTAGAGTTAGGTTTCAAGTGATTTAGTGAAGCCGTGAGAGTTCCAGACAAGCATGCCGAGATAATGGGTAATCCAGGGTGATGCAGCTATAGATGTTAGTTTTTAAGTGCTCTGTTCTTCTAATGTGTTTTGTTTTAGCATTGGTCTGACATCTGAATAAATGCTTTGTGAATAAATTTTGTTTTGGTCATAAAAAATAACAAAGTATTTGTACAAGTCAGGATTCAAACTCGGGCCATTTGAAGCACAGTTACTCTGTGAACACACACGGTCCACTAGTCTACATGAGATAGGTTTATTTCCGATCCCGTCAGTCAAACGCAGATTTGACAGGTCTCGTAACGCTTCTGAAATGACTGATGCTTTGAATCACTTTAGTCACGTAACCTGGTGTTTCGAAACACTATAGTCACGTAACCTGGATGCTTCGGATCATGCTTTGGATCTCGATGTGTCAAAATGTTTGTTTCATTTCAGCCATCCTTACTCTTGCCTTGTTTATTATGTTGTTTTGCCGCCTATATCGACTATTTTGCCTGTTAACATGACTACGCTTTTGAAACACCCTCATACTTCTGTTTGCTCCTGCTTTGACCATTGCCTGCTTGACTCATAGTTAATAAACGGCATTTAGACCCTCACCTCCGTTGTCACTCTGACTGCATATGTTAATTGCATACTATTTTTTTTTTCTGTTTCATCAATAAAGCTAGTAACAAACAAAGCCATAAAAAAACGTCTTCATGTTCAAAGAGCAACATTCTGGTGTTTTCTTCCTGTATTAACCTGTTATGTTGGCCAAAAAGTGTATTTAAAAAGTAAATCAAAAATAAAAATTTGGGGGAAAATTTGGGTAACACTTTAGTTTAGGTCACAATTCACGATAGTAACAAACCATTAACTAACACTACTAGCTTAATAAACTACTAATTAGCTGTTTATTAATACTTAGTAAGGTTTAGGTTTAGGTTTGAATTAGGGATGCATAATAATATCATACTTTATAACTACTAATGATCTGTTAATATCTTAATAATAGACAGGTAGTAAGCCAGTAGTTAATAGCACTGAATAGTGACCTAAACTAAAGTGTTGCCAAAATTGGAAGAAAAAAATGACAAACAAAACTGTTAATGTCAAAAATTAAGAAGAAGACCATGATTATGAAATGAAAAGGGTTGCTTTAGACTCATGTTGTGCACTGGAAATAGTTTGCATGGCTTGTACAGTGCTGTGAACTCTTTCATTCATAATTTGTTTACGAGTCTTTGCAGTAAATCTTCACAGAGTTGAATGATGCAACAATGTGAGGCTCTTGAAAGAGAATCTCTTATATCTGCCATGTTCTCTGCTCGATAAATCCTCAACAGCCGTGTCGCTCCTACAAATCCAATCACAGCATTGAATAAAAGAGATTGGTTCTGACTCCTGTTGTTAGTCCTCTGAAAGCGATTGCTTTATCAATAATCATTTGAGCAGGGAAGCCAACAAAGTAAGACACAGGAGTGGACATATATCCAGAGCTGAAGGTTGAAAAAAAAAAGAGAAGCCATCTGTATTTTTGTTTCAGTGGAGTGAGCTTTCATTCTTCACATCCAATGTCCAGTCTGTCTTCAGTGGAGCAGAGAATTACACAAAGCAGAGCAAAGGCCCATTTTACTTTCTTTTGGCTATAGGTCTCAGTTACGTGAAGATGGAAACGCGGTCAGCTGCTGGTTGACCTGCTTATGCTTTAAACACTTCAGTAGCCCAAAATCTATTATTAATGTTCAGCTACTGCAAAAAAAAAAAAAGGAATAAAATATTGTATATTTATGTTCCATATTCAAAATAATGTTCCATATTCAATAATACATTTAAATGTGTTAAATAGAACATATAAAGAGATAATAAAGAGAACATATGTCAAAAAATGTTAGAGATAAATGTTATAAATATGCTTGAACATAATAAGCAACCTACATGAACTATAAATCAGCATATTAGATTCCTAACCAGATTCCTAACCAGCTCTACCATCACGGGAATATACCAAAGATTGAAATCAAAATGAAGGTTATTGAAATAAAATAAATAATTGTCTAAAAATAGATTTTTAAGCATATTTCAGAAGATATTCTTAAGCTAAAAATCTAAAATTAGGTATATTTGGAAGAAAAATAAAACATAAAAAATTTGAGAACTCTCATTTATTTGCGTTAATCTGGCCTCCAATATGGTGAGTCGTTCTGAAGTGAAAACTTAAGCCTAGTTTACACTACATGACTTTAAACAATAGCAGATCCCTCTGTCATACAGACTGCATGACTCTCAACATATGCATTCATGATCGAAAATGCGACCTCCGCTGCATAGTAGCAGACTCCGAAATGAGACGCAGATTCAGAGTTCCACATGAGGTGGTTATTACTTAGCAAATTATATAAATTTACAAAAGTAAACATTAGGTGAGCAGGTTACACTGTAACCCCATGTCTTCACATCACAAGATTTGCAGTGGTAAGCAATTTAGCTGTTTGCACCAGATGCAACACAACAGAAATTTTAATAAAGGCATTCAGAAGCACAGAATAGTGCCCTCACTGCACTCCAAAAAAAAAAAAATGTTAAGGTTCATAATCTAACTAATACATTTTAAACCTCTTTAACATTATTATGTACATGCTGAATGACTGATTTTTGTTGGCTTGCTCTGGGTCAAAGTTCTAAGGTTCAATTTCAAATGGTTTATGAGGTAAACTATCAGCTGTTGCTTTTAGTAGTATGGCAATAAATGTCACATAAAATGACATTCAAACTCACATTATTAGCATTTTACACTGAATAAAGCACATGAGGTGTACCTGAGACGATCACTGTCATAGTTTTCTGTTGTTCAGCTGCAAGAAACAAATGCTGTTTCTAAGGTAGAAATTTCAGATATTGGTTAGGACAAAAACACCTTTTAATATGGAAAATATTCCTTCTATTGCATGCCATTGCTTTTACTTAGAACATGGTTTAAATCAGCCTTTAGGCTCGATAGTCGGGCATGCTGCTGTTGATGTCAATCTGGCAACCTGCACTTGTGTGGAGTCGTCAGAATGCAATACCTAGTTCAACCACTGGGTGTCCATCTTACATACTGCACCTTAAAGGGATACAAAAAGATACACAAATAAAAAATGAGTTAAACCTCACACTTTTCGAGTGCCTTGGACTTGATTTTAGGGGCAAAATCAATGTTTTGTTATGTTATCATGTTCTATGGTCATTTTGATGACAGATACTTAAAAGTAATACAAATTTATTGCAACATATTACATTTTAGAGACAGCATTATCGTAATGTAACTAAATAAATTCAAATGTTAGTAACTGGTAATCTATAATGTATTACAGTTTGAAAGTAACATGCCCAATACCCAATCATCTAGCAGTTTTCAATTAATAATTGTTAAAAAATGCAAGACCTGGTTAAAACATGTTTTTTTTTAAGTCTATAAATAAACTGATTAAGAGTATAATTCACGTCAGATATTTAAAACAAACCCAAAATCCAGAATGTTGGAGAAATATCAATATATTTGCTCTCTAACTCTGTAAGAAAACATGCACTCTTCAACTTGATTCCCTTTGGTCCATCCGGCAGGCCTTGTTATGGTGAGCACTACAGTGGTGGGAGATGAAAACAGAGGGTGGTTGCTGGATGCAAATATACTGGCTGTCGCATACAGTACCAGAAGAAATAAAGTAAACGAGAGAGAGGAGGAGAGAGAGAGAGAGAGAGAGAGAGAGAGAGAGACTTCTTTTGCATTAATTTAGAAACATGTGCAGTGTGGTGATAAGGAACATCATTCCTCCAGCTCATTAATCTAGTGTAAACGCCAACCTGCCATTTCTTGTTGTATCCCCCCACCCCCACCCACCCACAATCCACTGCTCCACCCCAGTAAACTGTTTATACAGGCACATACAGCACCTGTCGTCCTCCATCAGATCAAGAGACATGCATGTTCTCCTGCCTCATTACAATCTCCTTGCTTTTCTAGCAACTTAAAACTAAAGTCAAGGAGACTGATGTTGCATTCAACGGTTAAATCTGACCTGTAATGATATAGCGCACAGTTAAAAGACTGTATTTCCTCAATAAATATGCCAGGCTAGTGTGATTATGGGAGGGGTGAAAAAAGATTAGATATACAGACTCTGACATCTGTCTCTCTGAAAACCTCAGTGGACACTTTTTTTAAAACGCAGCTGTAGGCATCAAGCAAGGTGGCAAACACGAACATGGTGCAGTCGCCCTTGCACCTCTGGAAACTAAATTAAAAAATCATATCCCTATTTTAAATATTATAGGTGTATAGACAGCAAATCAAATAAATGCATATGCATGGTTATTTCCTTTAAGTGTTAAATTGCACATCATGATTTTGCCAAGTACAATGCAATCCTGGATTAACATCTATGTAATCCATACCTATTCCCTGCCCCTAAACTCAACTGTGAGTCGTGGGAACAGAACGAGGCCAGCACTTGTGTGAGAACGAGAAGAACCTGTGGCACACACCGGCCTCGAGTCCGATGGAGGAGTTCTGGACTATAAGAGGAGGAGTGAAGACAGAGGAAGACGAAAGAGGTCCACACCTGGACACGTTTACATTGGGTTTGTTTTCAGTTCGACAGCAGTCTCCATGAAGACATGCCGTCTGTTTGTTTTTTTCTGTTTGTTTTTTTCTTTAATAAATTCTTACAATTTTTTTAGTTCTCCGCCTCCTTCTTCCTGACGGCCAGGAAGCCGTTTTAAATCATTACATTGGTGCCAAAAACCAGGAAGAAAAGAGAAACCCACTGCCAGGAAGCCCTCGCTGCTGAGGGAGGCCATGGTGCCATCAAGTCAGATGAGCAGAATCTCACCACCATCCACCACAACCTGAAGAGGCGGCTGGCGTCAGTGAGGGGACGGTGTAGTCACCCTGTTTACCGGACGCAAAGAACTGCTACTGTCAACCAAAATGGGGAGGCCAGGAGACGCGGGACTTACCGCCATAGACAGAGTCCTGGGAAGTCACCGCGATCTGAGAAGAGCCATAGCCTGCTGCCAACCACTATGAAGGGGAAGAGCTTTGTTGATGCACCTTTGGCAGCGATTACAGCCTCAAGTCTTTTTGTATATGATGCCACGAGCTTGGCACACCTGTCTTTGGGAATTTTTGCCCATTCCTCTTTGCAGTACCTCTCAAGCTGTATCAGATTGGATGGAAAGCGACGGTGTACAGCCATTTTTATCATCTCTCCAGTGATGTTCAATATAATTTAGGTCTGTGCTCTGGCTGGGCCACTCAAGGACATTCACGGAGTTGTTGTGAAGTCACTCCATTGATATTTTGGTGGTGTGCTTTGGGTCATTCTCCTGCTGGAAAATGAACCGTCGCCCCAGTCTGAGGTCAAGAGCACTCTGAAGCAAGTTTTCATTCAGGATGTCTCTGTACATTGTTACATTCATCTTTCCCTCTATCCTGACTAGTCTTCCAGTTCCTGCTGCTGAAAAACATCCCCACAGCATGATGCTGCCACCACCACGCTTCACTGTAGGGATGGTATTAGCCTGGTGATGAGCGGTGCCTGGTTTACTCCAAACGTAACGCCTGGCATTCACTCCAAAGAGTTACATTTTAGTCTCATCAGACCAGAGAATTTTGTTTCTTATGGTCTGAGAGTCCTGCAGGTGGCTTCCGTCTGGCCACTCTACCATACAGGCCTGATTGGTGGATTGCTGCACAGATGGTTGTCCTTCTGTAAGGTTCTTCTCTCTCCACAGAAGAAAGCTTTATTGATCACCTCCCTGACTAAGGCCATTTAGTGTGTTGACACTGATGTAAATTTTTGTGTATGTTATGTTTGTGTGTGTATGTTATGTGTTATGTGGTTTATGAGGACACATAATTGTATTATGACCTAGTTGTACTCTTTTGAACTGGTTTATGAGGACATGTCATGTGTGAAAACCATACCTATGGAGAGTACTCAAACCATATATACATGTGCATGTATGACTTGATCAATGATCAATGATCAATGTGCAACATGTAAGACACTGTACACAATAACTCTTTCCCTGCCAGTGTTTCTTTTTTTTGCCAACCACCTTGACCATTTTTGAAGATGTTCACCTAAATTTGATGGCCCTCAGCATATTTTCTGCTATGAATATATGAAGAAATTATAAATCAAAATAAAGAACTAAGTCTATGCTTTTAAAATAAAAGCATCTCCATCTGCGGCTGCAAATGCAGATAGGGTTAATCAAAGATAGAACATTATGGACAAAAACTGAGAAAAATGTCAATGTAGTTCAATTTCAAGATAAAGTTAGCCCTGATAAAAAAATCAGTCCATGGTACAACATGAAGTGTATATTGTATGTCTGTAAAGGAATCTCTATCACTGACTTCTCCATCTTGATAGTATTCAAAACGGTCAAAATGGGTCCATGTTCATCAATGCTGTTTAGCTGTTTTGTAACTTTGTTTCCAACCAAAGATGTAAATTACACTTATGCGCAAAACTGGAATATTGCATAAAACATTAGCAAATAAAGCACCATTTCCATCCAGTCAGTCAAAGAGAACAAACGTGTCACTTCCTGATAAACTGGTGCCAAATATCAAAAAGAAAAACAGGATATGTTGCAGTAGGAGAAGCCACTGTGGGCCTTTTTTTTCTGAAGAAATGACTTGCACCTCAGAAGACGAAGACAAAATGCAATTAACACAGGGTGGCATTTGGAGGCAAAAGGCTGATTAAGACAATTCTGGAAGGTAATAATGTGGAACCACTTTGATAACAGACTTTGGCTAAGGCATTTTAGAATGACTAAAACAACATTTCAGATGTTTTACAATGTGGTCTTTGCGCTGGTTTGTTTTTTAGTGCCATCCCATTGCACCCATTAAATTTTTACCACATAAAACAAGTTCACATTAATTTTTTGATGTGCATAGAGGGATTTATTTGGTAAATGTGTTTCCATTCCAGGCGTGTACATATGTTTTTTATGCCTTATTAAAAAAAAAATTATGTATATATATATATATATATATATGCACATCTTGGCATTTTCATTAAGCCCTTTTTAAGCAATATTCCAAAATGCACATATAAATAGGATAGAAACATGCCTATTTTTACATATGATCCAATGTACACTTTCTTTTTAACATTCAATTTCCTCTTTGTATTTTTATATCTTAGTATATCTCTGGTCTTTGTATTTTGTATCTGGGAGACCCAAATGTCTTATAATTCATTTTGGATGTGCTATAATGCACCTAAAACATGGATTGGCATAAAAACTTGACAATGGGGCTTATTATTATTATTTTATTTGGTCACTCTTTGTTTTGATGGTCCGTTTGTTGACTTTAAGTTACATTTTATTATATATTATTTTTATTACATTTTATACAACTTATTCTCATTAGATTATAAATAGACTGTTAGGTTGGGGTTGGGGTTAGTGTAAATTGACTTGCAAAGTTTCTCACTGTCAGTTAAATGTCTGCTGAAGGAGCAGTATCAACAGATATCAACTGCAGACATTCTACTAATACTCAAATGGACCATCAAAATAAAGTGTTACCTTTTATTTGTTTTGTGTATTTTATTATATATATTTATTTTTGGCATTGCAAGGGCAAAAAAAAAAACATTATTTTTACCACTATCCTACCAAAATGGTGTCAGGTTTCTGCCACTCTTGTGTATTCATGGTTTGTGACAGCGTGCTGACTCTTTGTCCTCTTTGTCTAGTCTCTGTTGGTGTTGACTGTAGTCTTGTCATGGTGTGCACCAGAATGTCTTCTTGTCTTAGTCTATTTATGGCATGAGCATACATTTCCCAGTGAGCTTGAGCCTGCACTCTTTCCTCCATATTTTGTTGTTCGTGTAGAGTTAGGTGTCTGAAACTCTTCAATTCAGCTGTGTTATGTTTAGTTTTACTTTGGCACCATGGTTTGAACATCCATAGTCCATGTGTATTTGTCCCGTTATTGAGTTGTGTTCATTAATTAGGTGCTCATTTGGTGTTTTGTGTTATTGTTAGCACATGTTACATGCTTTCATTATGTCATGTTTTGTGTGAAAGCATAAGATTTGGGTGCTCTCGTTGGCCGTGTTTTCTCATCTGTCGATTTGTTTGAGCACATACATGTATGGCTTTGTTTAGTTGTTACATGTCTATTGCCTAAAGGTGGGCATACATGGTGTGATTTTGTATGGGTTGCAGGCGAACATGAATTGTAGGAGGTGGGGGGTGGTTTCTCCATCCCACCCCTAACAAGATGCCACCCTGGGTAATCGCCCATGTTGTCCATGCCTAAATTTGCCACTGGTCATGGCACAATCAATAAATTATGGGCTGCATCATTAACATTGCTGAATTCATTTAAATTTTGTTTTATGATGACTAAATGCTGGATCGGGCTGTTTAACTTATTCTACTACAAAGTTCTACTACACTTGATTCTGTTAAAGCTACAGGTGTAACAGTGAGTCAGAGTGACAATAGAGGTCAAGGTCTAAATGTCTAAAACTCTGAGTCAGGAAGGCAATGGTCAAAGCAGGAGCAAACAGAAGCATGAGGGTAATCCAAAAGTGTAGTCGTGTTAACAGGCAAAATGGCCAATATAGGCAGCAAAACAACATACACGAGAAAACAAGGCAAATGTCAAAAGCAAAGCAAGACTAGACAAGGGAACGCTTACAAATGTTACTCAGCCCTGAGTGTGTGTGCCTGTGTGTGTGAGAGAGGTGAATATATAGTCCATATAATCAGTGTATTATTTGTTTTCAGCTGTGTGTGTGCAATCAGGAAGAGAACTGGAACTGGTGTGTATGAGGTGTGTGATGGGATTTGAAGTAAGTGACAGATTTGTAGCAGGAAATATTTCCTCCTGGCTTATATTTTTTGCAGAAATTTTCAAAGTTCAGTTCATATGATCACTTGCTTAACCCTTGTATTGTGTTGTTCAGGCTTGGGTAATAATACATTATTCCCTCTAAATTAAATAATTACTAAATAAATAGTAACACCCATGTATTTAAATGTGATTTTTTTTTCACACAGCCACTATTTGTTTCTTGAAAACCCTTTTTTTCTTTTACAGTGTATGTTTAATGGTGGTTTAATATTTTGGGTTGATTTACAATAAACATTAAACAATAGCCCTTTCTCTGCCTCTGAAAATCAATATGCTACTTTAACAAGACAAACCTTTACTGGTATGGGATGAACTTAGATGGTTCAGGAACATTTTGTTATTTTCTTGCTAAATGACATCAGCAAAATGAAACCTGGATTTGACCCTTAGAAAGCCAGAAAGTCTAGTGTATGTTTAATATCACTTACTGTTAAAATATGAAATGTTATTTTGTCCATAAGACAGTGTCTCCCTCTAAAAACCAAGGCAGATCTTGTATAATATACGTTCTTTGTGTCAAAAGCAATTTTAACTCTGGGAACTGCGGAACTGTTGAAATTGTCATAATAGGGGCATGGCCGCAAAATGCACTTTGCAACCCCCTTTAACCCAGTTTTTTTTTTTTTTTTCAGTGTGAAACCACTAGGAATAATAGAGCCTTGATTTAGAATTGCAATGGATTGTGAAAAGTGAGCAATACCAATGTGCTGAATGGAAGAGCTAAAATGTGCTGAATGGGAGAGCTAAAATATAGCCTAAATAGCTATTTTACAACTGCTGAACATCACTATGTGGATGGATGGATAGATGGATTATACAATAACTGATAAAATGAATGAGAGAAAACTAATGATGTATGGAACAATAGATCTATGGAACAGATTTATGGAAACTGTGAATGGCAATTGAATGGATGAAACGGCAAAAGAGCAAATAATAGAACGAACAAATAATGAATGTGTGTATAGATGGAATGGCAGATTAATAGCAGAATAATGGCAGAATAATAAAACAATTGTAAATTATGAATAGAATGGATGGACTGATGGATTGGTGAAACAACAGAATGAAGAATAGAATGATCAAACTAATTTTGGAAAGCTGTAACGATGGACAATAGTTTAAATTACAGAATGGATGGATGGATGAATAATGCAATGAAATAATAAATTACAAAACTGATAGATGGATGGATGGAATGAAAGAATAAATTACAGAACTGATGGATGGATGGAATGAAATAATAAATTGCAGAATGTATGTATGGATGGATGGATGGATGGATGGATGGATGGAATGAAAGAATAAATTACAGAACTGATAGATGGATGGATGGAATACAATAATAAATTGCAGAATGTATGGATGCATGGATGGATAGACGGCTGGATAGGTGGATGGATGGATGGATGGATGGATGGAATGAAAGAATAAATTACAGAATGGATGGATGGATGGATGGATGGATGGATGGATGGATGGATGGATGGATGGACGAATTGATGGATGGCTGGAATGAAAGAATAAATTAATAAACGGATGGATGGATGGATGAAGTGAAATAATAAAGTACAGAACAGATGTAGGAATGGAATGGAAGAATATATTACAGAATGGATGGATGGATGGATGGATGAATAATGCAATGAAATAATAAATTACAGAACTGATAGATAGATGGATGGAATGAAAGAATAAATTACAAAACAGATGGATGGATTGATGGATGGATAGATGGATGGATGGAAAAAACAAATAAATGACAGAATAGATGGATGCAGGGAATAAAATAATAAATAACAGAATGGATGGATGGATAAATGGATGGATGGAATGAAAAAAAAATACAGAACGTACGGTCAGATGAATGTATAGATGGATGGCGGGAGGGATGGATGGATGGAATAAATGAAAAAAATAAATTACAGAACATATGGATGGATGGATGTATAGAATGAAAGAATACATTACACGACAGATGGATGAATAGAATGACAGAATAAATAACAGAATAGATGGACGGATGCATGGATGGTTGGTTGGATTGATGGAATGAATTAAAGAATAAATCACAGAACAGATGGATGGATGGAATGAAAAAGAAATTACAGAACGGATGGACAGATGAATGCATAGATGGATGGATGGATGGATGGATGGATGGATGGATGGATGGATGGATGGATGGATGGATGGAGGGATGGAATGAATAAAAAAATAAATTACAGAACGTATGGATGGATGGAACGAAAGAATAAATTACAGAACAGATGGACAAATGGAATGAAAGAATAAATTACAGAATGGATGGATGGACGGATAGATGGAATAAAATAATAAATTACACAATGGATGGATGAATGGATGGATGGATAGAATGAAAATAAATTGCAGAACAGATTGAGGAATGGAATGAAAGAATAAATTACAGATTGGATGGATAGATGAATAGACGGATGGATGGAATAAAATAATAAATTACACAATGGATGGATGGATGGAAAGATGAATGGATGGATGGATGGATGGATGGATGGATGGATGGATGGATGGATGGATGGATGGATGGAATGAAAGAATAAATTACAGAATGGATGGTTGGAATGAAAGAATAAATTACAGAATGGATGGATGGATGGAATGAAAGAATAAATTACAGAATGGATGGATGGATGGATGGATAGATGGATGGAATGAAAAATTTTCAGGACAAAGGATATTATAAACTAATAAAAGATGAATGGATGAATCCATAAATGGATGAAACAAATAAGACTAAAGGATGGATGGTTGAAGCGGAAGAACATCAAACAAATGAACAACAGATAGTGTTTTATTGTTTGTCTTGTTAAATTTCCCTGTCTACATTTTTCATTGTAATTACAACCATTTTGTATTATTTATAGTAAAGGCGCAATCGTGATGTGCTCTATGAAGAAAAAACTGGCAGTGAAATTCCACTGAATTGCGGTCATTAAAATGGTGTTAATCACTTTAGCACCAAACCTCCCCATTTTTCTCTCATGTTGTTTCTCCAGAGGGAGGAATGTAATTCAATTAAGGATTTATTAACATCTCTGCTCTTTGTCCCGTGTTAATGAGAGGCTAATGAGGGCACTTTGGACTCTGCAAAGCCTAAATGGGCCAGTCATAAATACTGCATTAATATGCTGTTGGACTCCTGTTAAAGGCCTCTCTAAATGGGGATGAATTCAGGCAGTGTGAGGGAAAGCTGAGGCTAAATGGGCTCTTATTTCCACTGGGCCTGAATGATGCATCTCTGAATTCATTCCTGCTCCAAAGATGCTTGGTGGCTGAGACAGTTATGCTTTTGTGTTGTTTCATATAATCAGATTGAGACTCTTCTGAGCGAGAGGGAAGAGGGACAATGAATCGTTTCTCAGCGTTTGACTGGCTTACGTTTTGACAGATGCGACGCCATCACCCATCAGAGCTCTCACTTCCTCCATGGATCCCTGACAGCTTCTAAAAATCTTTTACATGGCACTAATATCTTTATGAATAATGGAGTGTTTGAGGAAATGAGATGCACTGTGTTTGCACTGTTAGAAAATGGAAAGCAAAATTACACAATAAATTACAGGTAAGGTAATTCACTGCATGTAAAAACACAGTTTAAAAAAATAATTATTAAAAATTATATAATATATATATGCACTCAGCAGCCACTTTATTAGGTACACCTAGTAATGGATTGAACCCACTTTTGCCTTCAGTACTGCCTTAATCTTTCATTAAATAGATTCAACAAGGTACTGGAAATATTCCTCAGAGATTTTGGTACATTTTGACATGATGGCATCACACAGATTTGTCGGCTGCACATCCATGATGTGAATCTCCTGTTCTGCCACATCCCAAAGGTGCTCTATTGGATTGAGCTCTGGTGACTGTGGAGACCATTTGAGTACAGTGAACTCATTGTCATGTTTAAGAAACCAGTCTGAGATGATTCGCACTTTATGGCGCATCATCCTGCTGGAAGTACATTGACACGATGCTCAGTTGGTAATAATGGGCCCAAAGTGTGTCAAGAAAATATCCCCCACGCCATTGCATTACACCAGCCTGAACCGTTGATCCAAGGTAGGAAGGATTCATGCTTTCATGTTGTTGATGCCAAATTCCGACCCTACCATCTGAATATCACAGCAGAAATCGAGCCTCTGAATTGTAGTCCTAGTTTCTTGTTCTTAGCTGACAGGAGTGGCATCCGGTGTGGTCTTCTGCTGTTGTAACTCAACCGCCTTAAAGTTTGTTGTGTTGTCTGTTCAGAGATGCTCTTCTGCATACCTTGGTTGTAACAACTGGTTATTTGAGTTACTGTTGCCTTTCTATCAGCTCGAACAAGTCTGGCCATTCTCTGTTACTTTTGCCTTTCTGTCAGCTCGAATCAGTCTGGCAATTTTCTCTGACCTCTAGCATCAACAAGGCATTTGCGCCCACAGATCTGCCGCTCACTGGATATTTTCTCTTTGGACCTATTTTCTCACTGCACAATTCTCTGTAAATCCTAGAGAAGGTTGTGCGTGAAAATCCCAGTAGGTCAGCAGTTTCTGAAATAATAAAAATAATGTACGTGTATATATATATATATATATATATATATATATATATATATATATATATATATATATATATATACATATATATATATAGTTTTATTTATTTTGTTAGGATTTATCTTTTATATGGGCGGCATGGTGGCTTAGTGGTTAGCATTGTCAAGAAGGTCTCTGGTTCCCAGCTGGGTCAGTTGGCATTTCTGTGTGGAGTTTGCATGTTCTCCCCGTGTTGGTGTGGGTTTCCTCCGAGTGCTATGGTTTCCTTCACAGTTCAAAGACATGCAGTATAAGTGAATTGAATAGACACTACAGTCAATTTAGTTTGAGTGCTTGTGTGAATGTGAGAGTGTATGGGTGTTTCCCAATATTGGGTTGGGCCTGGAAGGGCATGTGCTTCGTAAAACATATGCTAGAATAGTTGGCAGTTTATTTACAGTTTATTCCACTGCGGCGATCGCTGATAAATAAGGGAGTCGAAGGAAAATTAATGAATGAATTATCTTTTATATTTAAAGGTATTTGGATTTTCATAACACATTGTTCAGAGTCAAGGAAATCATCATAAGGAAAGCATGCACAATACACAGTAATAAAGAGCCAAATACATCATAAATTTTAAAACAAATAGATATATTGATTAAATGTTCTATGGCAAGAACTTTTTTTATTGCTCCATTTGCTTGCAAAACTTTTTGTGAAAATAACATGTGGTGGCGGATACTGGCAATGCAATACTTTTGTGAGACAGAGTGTGCATGCACCATTTTCTAAAGATAAAATATTTTTTTGAAGGAATGCAAATTTCTTCACAAATACCTTTACTCTGAAGGATATTGAAGGGAAAGAGGAAATTTGCCTACAATCTGTATTTAATATTTTAATAAATTGTTTTTAAAATGAAACGTTTTGGACTATGGTGATGTAATAGGCAGGTGTGGCTTTGAGCCTCCACTTTATTTAATTTAGAGTTATTTTTTCTATGGTTTATTTCCCCTGTTAACTTTGTGAAAGTCAGATACCCATTAGTACAAACAAAAACTGTAACTTACCATTTTTATTTAAAATAAAACTGATTTTGTTTGTCATGGCTAATACCTGAAAGCTTTTTGTTTTAAACTGTACTTATGTTTATAGTGCTGAATAAATAAATGTGAAATTGCCTCACTTTTTTTTCCACTGCGTGTTGGATTTCAGAGCTTATGCATCATATCCATTATCAGACATGACTACTATCTTTTGCTGTCATTTTTATTTTACAATGTTTATTTTGTTCCGTGTGTCACATCTAAATATTCATGTAAATGCTGCTGTCAGAAGTGTGGGTGGCATTGGGATGTTTGCTAATAGTATATACTATAACTGTTCAGAATTTCTGATGTTCTTTTTTTTTTTTTTGTCTTTTTTCTGTGTTAATGCTTACTGACACTATAGAGCAGGGGCGGGCAAACTCGGTCCTGGAGGGCCGCTGTCCTGAATAGTTTAGCTTCAACTCCAATCAAACACACCTGAACATGCTAATCAGTGTCTCCAAGATCACTAATTATCTATAAGCAGGTGTGTTTGATCACAGTTGGAGCTAAACTGTGCAGGACAGCGGCCCTCCAGGACCGAGTTTGCCCGCCACTGCTATAGAGGGACAGCATTTTTCAATCCAGGCTCATTCTGAAAACGCACTACTTCATACATTTCTGGAGAGTGCCAAATATGTCCCAGGAGGTACAGTTTTTTGTAGTTTTTGTTTTCGTAAATCCACCAGAGGCCGCTGTGTAGGCTTTTGAGAGCTCAAATTTCTCTTACAAGTGCCATTCATGCCTGCTGTAAATCCACTAGAGGCCACTGTCGACTAACTGACTGACTGACTGACTGACCGATTAACTAACCCACCCTTCTCCTTCGCTAAACCCAACCAATAGTGTTTTTTAAAAGCACCGACTAACCCGTTTTCAGATTTTACCACATTCTTACCCTGTTATTTACTTGTTTATTTCATTTTTTGGTTTCTGTTTTTGTCTTACCCACTTTCTGGAACTGTTCTTCGCCAGACTTGAACCCCGTCATCGTGGTCAACTCCTCTCTGTATCTCAAGTCAGAATGGCAGAAAAGCCATCTATAAAAAGGTAAGCGGTCAGATGGTAAGCGAGAAAAGAACAGCATCATACCGCCTCGTAAAATTCATTTTAAAGACAAAATGCAGCCACACGTACTTCTGGCTACAAAATTTGTGATCCCCAGAAATGTATATAGGAGGACGTTTCAGAATGAGCCTATGTTGGTATTTTCTGATTCACGGAGTGATTGGAATTAAAAACTAAACAAGAAATAATGAAGCAGTTTATTAAATATTTAGATTTACCTTCTGGAAATGTAAGAGTATGCAAATAAGTTTCATGAGATAATGCTTCATTGTCATATTTAAACACTATTTTGAAAATCTACCTAATATATTGTATCTACACTGTAAAAAAATCTATTAATTAACACCTTTTGTTTTGTGTGATTCACAAGTGTTTTCTGTATATTTACGGTTGTTAAATACATTATGTGAGTTTTATCTCTGCTCTGTCGAATTTACAGATTAACAAAGTGACTTTTATTGGCATTTTAGTAATTTGAGACAAGATATTGTTTAAGAAATAACATAGAAATGATTAATTACATAAACATTACTGGCAGGCAGTTTATCACCAGGTTTTTGTAGCGTAATTTACAACACAAACACAGACAATATACTGTATAACTTAGCTATTATTAGGTATAGCTATTAAAAATGTCAACAAATGCCACTTTTCCAACTTTTGAACATCAAAATCTTTTGGATGAATCAAGATCCCATAATGCAATTCAAAAAAATAAATAAGTAAAAAAGCCTTAATCATGAATTAGTCAATTTACGAAAATTATTTTAAAGTGTAGCATTCATTTAATACAGATTACAAAACCAGAGCACATTTCATCTTAAGACTTATCACATTTCTTTTAGGGCTATCAAGCTTTATGTAGATATATTTTTCATTGTGCAAGTTTTCGCTGAAATTCCATCCCATTTGTTGACACCAGAGTATTCAAAACAATGAACTGAGACCCTCCCCTAGAAAATCATCAACCTATAGCAATTGATGTTTGGCAGCTTAACAGGCTTCATTCAATAGAGAAGCCATAATGACCATTACATTTACCTGAATCTGAATTTTCTCTCCCCCACCTCACCATATACCAACCCCAAAATATTATTAACAGTGAGTGTGCCTCACAAAGGTAAGTGGGCTTAACAAACCACCAGTAAAAACACACTCTTTCATTTCTCTGACTGTCACGCCACTTAGACAGAGAGGATCCAAATGCAAGTATTTAATGAACTGATGAAAGAATGTAACAAAGAATACCACTGCATGTTCTGGATACACGAATGATCAAGAATAAAAGAGAGCCACAGGCCACAACCAAGACATCAAACGGATAGCGAAAGAGACTGGGGAACAACAGACAGGAACAAGGACAAACAACGGACTGATAACCAGAACATACCACAGGCGGAATATATAGTCAGCCAAATAAGGTTCAGCTGGAGGATGATTAGGTCAGCTGATGACATCAGCTGAATCTATAGCACGCTGTCAACACAAGAAGGTAAACAAACACACACCCTCGCACACGACAACACACATGGCATGACACATAACATACAGGAGGGACACACAGATCCATAAACCGTGACACTGACACTCTAACTCATACTTGCACCAGTTTTTTGCACATTTGCACCAGACACATTTTTACAATCACTTCGGTCCAATCCCAATTCTACCCCTTAGCCCTTCCCCTTACCCCAACCCCTTGTTTTGCGCATTCATGTGAAGGGGTAGGGGTGTCCCAATTCTCTTTAGTTTGAAGGCGTAGGACCAAGGGGAAGGGCTAGATGGCCGTTCGAACAGAGATTTTTTCGGACCACTCTCGAAACCAAGGGTTAAGAAAATTTCACAGAATACACCATCTACAATGGCAGCATGGCTGCAGACGGAAGTCAGGAGATGCACAAATTAGTATTTTTGTCATTATTATGAATTTTTAACAACAAACAAGCACATGTTTTAAAACAATCATAACGGTGTTCATGTTTTACCTTTTTACAGTGTCTGCTATAATGTTAATGTTGTTTTCGTATGTTTACATAAATATATATGGCCACAGTGTAAAGGCACATTAACATTACAGTTACAAGCTTATTGCCACATTATATCGTTATGATAACGTGATATCGTCACCTTCAGTGATTTCCTGAAGATAAACACCAAAAGATAACGCAACTGGATTAACTACAGCAGTCACGATCGTCGATCTCATATGAAGCAAAAGATTGCGATGACGTATGATGACGTGTGCAGCTGTTGTAGTGCTGTCTTATTTCTTAGTGATAAAATCAGAAGCCCTTCCCCTTCACACTCTGTTTCAAGGGCCAAGGGTAAGGGGTAGGGTTACAAAAATAGAATTGGGATTGGGCCCAATACATGTGCATTTATAAAGTGAGCTTCACACAGGTGAGTGGGCTTCACAAACCACCTGTAGAAACCTTCTCTCTCATAAAAAAAACCTTCCCCCTCTTTACTCTATCACCAAATTCTCTGAGCACAAACAGTTCCTTTGTACTGTATAACTAGCACTTCTTGTGTGTATTGCCTCTTCTTGTTGAATTGCTAAATGTCTCCTCAATTGTAAGTCGCTTTGGACAACAGCGTTTGCTAAATGACTAAACCTAAATTCTTCCCCATTTAAAACTATAGGATCCATAGATCTACTTTATTCTATAGTCTTTGGTTTTAAGCACTGAAGGCCCCAATATACTTCAAACTAAACCAACTAACTAAAATGTCATTATTTTTTACTATGTTTTTTGGGGGGGTTCATATCAGCAGTTCAAAATTGCTCACCAAAACAATCTTTTGATGAAGTTTGATTTGAACTTTGAAATTTGAGCTACCCTTGGTCCATGATGATTATGCTATCGGTGGGTTTGTTCTGGAACTTTGACACCTTTGATGTCCGATTTCTCCAACAATGTTAAGAAGAAGACAGAGAAGGCTGTTTGCCAAATGTTTCTGAAACTGTTCTTTTCTCTCAGCTATCATCATTGCAATTAGGGATACATTTACAAATAGCTTTCCATTTCAGGTCGAGGTTTTCCACGGCAGGTTTGCTGGAATGTTTGAAAACAGTAAACCTTCACTCACTCAAAATGAAAAAAAAATTTGCTTGGAGTACACCAGGGACTTGGTACATTTAGGAATAAAACAGTTGGCTTGCTTTATGACTGAATCAAAGTTGGCACAAATCAGAAATCAACTTTTATATATATTTTTTTATTTATATTGTGATGAATATCCAAGTTAAATAGCTTTTCAAATTGAAAAAAAGGAAGTGTGAATTGTATTAATTGTTGAATTGTTATGGTCAGCTACCAGAGTATTCCATTAGACTGAAAGGTTGCCCCGTCCTTACACTGAAAATAAAATCAGAGAAGAGACATCACAAGTGGGATAATAATAATAATAATAATAATAATAATAATAATAATATATGTGTGTGTATTAATCATACATTGATAGAAGAATACTTTTTCACTATCACCCTAAATAATGAAAAATGACTATTATCTCCAAACGTTTCTATGGGTTTTGTGCATCCACCTGCTAAAAAGCATTCTGCCTTGTTGCCATAGCAATAAGTAAATATCAACTTCATGCTACCGAGCAACTCATTTACAGTAAAATGAAGCGAAATGAATAAACAGTCAACCTTAAACTTCTCAACAACCTATGAGTGTTCCCGCCGCTATTATTCATTACAAACTGTGCGTTGGGGTTGAAAGTAAGCCGCAATCAAAGTAACAACATTATGCGTTGTACAATGATGCCGAACATGGTGGAGTGGTGGCGAAGAGCCCTAGAGAGGGATTATTTAATCATAAAAATAAGGATTGATGGAGTCAAGTTGAAGGTGCGCCATACGAATGAGAAAAGCATATGCATGGAGAGGTTTGTGGGCTCTGTGATGACACAAGAAGCCCTTTTTATGATGCCTAGATGGAAATTTATGGCATCCGTGATGAGACGCATTAGGCCTCAGGTGCAAGTCAAGACTCCTCTTGAGTTTTTTATGCTTCTTTGCAGGATGCAAAGCAGGCGGAACAATAACAGTCACCGGTTTCCACCATCATGTATGGTAATGCTGCGAGCTGAGATAAAAACCATGAAGAAGCGGAGAAGGGTTTCTGAGGGCCCGAACCTTCATGGTGATGGGATGGAAACAAATAAATAGGAAATGCAATCTGCCCACATCCTCTGGGTGACTGCAGAATCCTCTTATTTGTGGAAACATCAGTGCCAAATAGCTGATAATAAAGGTTGCTTTTGACGAGGGATATCAAAGCTCATTTGCAATTGTAATTTGCTTGGCTGTATCTAGCCCTAACCTCTCGGGTAATTTTCTTTTCACTTGCTTTGACCTTTTTGTTGTGTTGCTAATGAGTACATAATATAAAAAGAAGTCAGACGGGAAGGAGCTCATGCCAGAACAACTGTACGTTAATAAATGTGAACTGACTTTTTTCTTTTTAAAGAGGGTGAGATCACAAGTCATTGCACAAATAATGTTTTCATTTTTTCTTCTTCTGAACACTCCATGTTGACACAGTGTGCACAGACACATGCATTATTTAATGCATACAACATGCATGATTTAAGTACTGACAGCACCTAAAGCATACGCATTTTATGTATGAATAACTTTAGAGGCATGAAATGTTTACAAATTATTCTTGGTTCATAAAATTTGTATCATGTAAGGAATGAGCTAATGTAACGAGACCCATCACATTTTAAGGCATTTGACTAATTCTGTTTTGTAATATTTAACTGTGTTGTAAAATGGTAGTGGTCATTTCAAGTGTGTTATAAACATAATACGAGTTCACAGACTGATAACCATAATGATGACCGCATGTAACAATTTCAAAACTGGTTTATAATAAGTGAAAATGGCTGTTTGTAGATGTATTTTTAGCACTTTCATTCATACTGTGTACAGATATTAAAATCATGAAGCAGTAGAGAAGAAAATTACAGGTTTCTGAGGGCCAAACCTTCACAGCGAAGGGACGGAATCAAACAAATGAAAAATGCAATCTACCCACATCTTCCTGATGACTAAGAATCCTCTTATTTGTTGAAAGATACTTGCCAAATAGCAGATAATACAGGTAGTTTTTGTCATTTCAAACTTCAATTTTCTTTCTTCTTATTTTGTTTACAAGTCACAAATGACCCTTATAAACACAGCCTGTGCTACAACAGCAAGAGAAAATATCATTTTAAAACATCTAGAATCCAGAGGTCAACTCTAACACTGATCGTCATCATGTTGACTTCATATACATATATAGTAACATCCAAAACTGGTCTATAATGAGTAAATATGACAATGATGTTTGTGAAGATGTGAGATAATAATAATAATAATAATAATAATAATAATAATAATAATAATAATAATAATAATAATAATAATGTATATTATTAATAAATATAATATTCAATCATCAATTTTCTTCCGCTTTTCTGTTGGCTCAAACCATAGGCTCAAACCAGCGACCTTCTTGCTGTGAGGCGAACGTGCTGCCCTCTGTGCCACCGTGCAGCCCGTTATTATTATTATTATTATTGTTTTATTTATTTTTTAATAACTTTACTTGTCCATATTATTTATAACCCTACATCAAACTATATTTCACAGACGTTAACCAATAACTATTAGACGCCCACACACACACACACGTTTGCTTTGATATTGTTCCAATGTTGATTCATTGTAAAATAAATAATTGAATTTAGTTTAAACATATTGATTATGCCCATCTTGATCTAGTTTTCTCCTTTAAAATGACTTTATTTCGGAGTGCAAATCTCATGAAAAATCAATGCGGAGTTTCAACTTTCTCTGTGTCTGCTTTCAGGGCAATTATCTATGGTTAAAGTAAACAAAGGCAAAAATAAAATAAAATAAAATAAAATAAAACAAATTATGTTAGGTCAGAGTGGGGAACAAGTAGGCAATCTGGGTTGCCAGTTAGTGTAAAACTAAATGTATTCCAGCAAATGAGCAAAAAAATGCAGATTTGTTGCTATTATTATTATTTAGAACATTTATAAATGTTATGCTTTGCTAATTTGTACCATATTTGACAAGACTCAATATGCTCCATGTTCCTGTTTGTGCTGTCAACTTGGTGCTATTCCTGTTGCTATCTGGCAACCCACTGGAATGTTAAGTCTGAGCAGAAGGCAGAAAAAAATATAAAAAATAATTATCAATGAAAAATGTCAACTTAATGTTAATAGTTTACATATTATTGTAAGGTGTTTCCTTTTTCGAATAATTGTTTATTCAATATGCTGAAAAACTGTAAGTGCAAATGCTAAGAACAAACACTTGCTCAGTTTAATGGATCATGCTGTACTTTCTAAGGAAATACCTTAGGGGTTGTTAGTGTTTTGGGGAAAAATAAGGCTTGCTGTAAACATTGCTTTAAGAGATTTTCCCATCATAAATTATTCACAGTCACAACCCAAACCACAGTGTTAAGTGCTTTAAAAAGGCTAAAATTGACACTACATAAAGATCCCATCTGGTTTGTCAAGCGTGTAAAGTTGAATTCTTGAAGTAGTTGTAGTCCTTATGCACTCAAGAACCCTCAAAGATATGAATTATCTTTCAGATTTACAAACCGTACCGTACCAGATCACCTGTGAGGAGAAACTTGGCAATGCTAGAAGGAACGTGGTGTGAGATTCACACTGTGTGCTCTGTTCAGTTGAATGATCTAGATATTTTAAGCATACAGGTCAGATGGCTAAACCTGGGAGAACGTACCATTGCAAGCAGATAAGAATGAGATTAGGAACAGAAGTGATCTGAAATGTCATTCCGGATTAAAATTTCTCAAGTTACGTTGACATGCTGGATGTAAAGGCTTTCAGAAGTGTGTGTCGGTGAGCATTGGAATCCCAAGAGAATTAAATGCCTTTTTCATCTTACTTTTGTTGCATCAGAACTCAACTTGGACTCTAGACTGACCCAGAGCTTCTGCTTTCTTCTTCACTGCCATCCTTTCTGAAATATGTAGGACAGAAGCTAAAAGATTTCCTGAAGTTGAATGAAAAGTTAGAGCTTAAGTTCAGTTTTCAGCCTTAGGGGTTGCTGATCGTAAATTTAGGTGGGGAAGATTCTGTGTCATAATATTTTTAAATATATATTATATTTCTTAATCTCATGCAAGATCTTTTGTGGCATTAAAAACAGTCAGTATATAGTTTAACTATCATTTACCTTACAAAGCCCAACACATCTACTTAGAGTGTACAACTCTACACTCTGCATAGAAGTGATGAGGTTGTTGACTGTGGCCTGTGGAATGTTAATTCACCCCACTTAAATGTCTGTGTTATGACTAAAGCTGCGGTCACACCAGAGTTTGTGTGTGCGAAATTCTGTCGTGCGGCGCTGCGAAAAGGGGCGGGATTAAACAAGATGATTAGACATTAAAAAAGCGAGCGATTGCTCCATGTTTTAAATTTCTGTGCAGAGAGGTCCTGTTTTGATCCTCAATTGGTCTCACGCAGTCAAGTGATGCGATTTCGCAGGTCAGAGTTCACCAAGTTTGAACTTTGCACCGCAGCGAACTGCGAAACTTAACGCATGACCCTGCGTTTCCGGTCTGACGCATTCGCTTGTGTATGAATGGAAGTCTATGGGAGGAAAAGCCCAGTGTGACCGCAGCTTAAAGCTTATTTATTAATTTTGTTGCACATTGCATGCGTCTTTTTTCTATGTCCCACCTTCTTGTGTTGCTTTTTGTTATCCCATAGGCTACCATGTTAATGTGGTCCAGGCTCTGTTTGGCTGCTGGTTGTGGAGAGCTATAAAACGGAACTTCTGGCAGAATTTGAGGAGCTCATTTATGGTGCATAGGTTGGTGGAGAGCAAATGATGACCAAACTTTATTATTGTTCAAATGTCCATGTATGCTTGCAACATTTTGAGAGTTTGCGCTTGTAGGGGTGGCCTGCCTACTTATTTTGATTACTGTTGGATTTTGTTTATGTTTAGGTAGGAAAGGTAAGCTTCCTGTATATTGCTTTTGTTACGTGCCGGCACAAACACGCAACAAAGTGAAGGGAACCAAACCAAGTTGAATGAAAAAAATGCAGAAAGATATTTATAGGCTACAAAACAAGTGCAAATGGGTATCAAAGTAACCAAATAAAATGTCTGACATAACATAACAAATAATGTTCAAAACAACAGCAAATTACATAAGAGCAAAGTTCAAAATAAACAAAAATAATCTAAGTGGCGGGTAAGCCAAAGAAAGTCAAACAAAAACAATTGTCCAAAGCAGTCTCTCGATTGCATCTTCATGGTTTCCGCTACATTCATACATCCGTGGCGGGGCGCCACACCAAAATTCATCTCGCCACAGCTACATAACAGCTTCTCATTCAAAACATTCGGTTGTTTTTTTTAAAATAGCAGATTATAATCACACCAAAAACACATTAAAAGATAAGTAAATTATAACAGCGCAATCTTCTGTAATCGTAGTAGTGCTGTGCGTGTTTGTTTAACCCTTAAAGGTGACATGCTGACAGACTGACTGACTGAAAGACAGGTGCGTGATGCGTGAGGCCAGCAAACATGGCATAGCTTTCAGTTACGATGAACACCGTTTCCATAATTATACTTTATTTATAGATAAAGGTCTGTGGTTCTGCATACAATGACTTTATCTTGCTGGAATTTATAGCCGTTTCACTTTACTTCAGGACGCATTAATGCTGCCCTGTAGGTCTGTTGGAGACATTCATAAATATTCCTAGCAAATCTAATAAATGTTGGAGACATACTTATTACATAAACGCGCTAAAATCACACTTCAGCAGCGTTTATTTGAGGGAGTGCAAGAAGATCTGTACTTGAGCAGCGTGTATTTGAGGGCGCGCAAGAAGAAGTTTTGAGCACGAGGAAATCGGCGCTCGAGCACAGAGATTGACATGCTCGTAGGCTATTACATGAATGCGATCTCGACTTAATACTGCGCTCACGACATTTGTCAATGAAATAACGCCACATGTAGTTGGTAGATCTGTGTAAAATGCCAAAAATCCTAGAGGAAACACTGATCTTTGCATCTCCTAAATAAGGCATAAGATTGGCTGCACCTGCTCGTAATGATTCACCTATTGAGAAGAAAACAAACAGGAAACAGAATTAACCAAAGCTCAAACCCATAACACTTTAAAGCCTTACAGGTTATCTTGTTTATTTACTTTGCAGAATCTACTGTTTGTTATTTTGGCCAGTGGTCACCCTGAAGAGATGCCCACTTAGGCTGCATTTACACTGCACTGTTCAAGTGACTCAATTCCGATTTTTTTTTCTGTCATGTGGCACAGATGGGATATGACCCATGTATGTGTAAGCAGGAAAAAACTCACATGGATTCCGATTTACTCAAATCAGATTCAGGCCTTGTTCATATGTGGAAATTTATCCGATATGAATGGGATCCGTGCTCTTATATCTGCAGTGTAAGCCAGTAGATCTGATTTTCCCCTGTCAATGCGAGTCATGCATCATTAAAAACCACAGCGAATGACGTCAAGTCTGACACTTTCATTTCAGAACAGACTTCAGCAGAGTCCCAAACCTTAAATCTCATACACGAGGACTAAAAAAGCTTTTATATTGTCATATAGCACAAGTATTTAAGTGTTTAAGAGCGCAACATCCGCCACGTAACCAATATAAACTAATATAAAACTGTGGCATACATGATGTGCATAAATCACACTATGGACATTGCATTAAGATGCCTACTGGTTTAAAAAGGCCTAGATTAATGAAGATGGAAAATGAGAACTTTTCTGTCATAAACTATAGTAAAACAGCTTATCAAAAATATTTACAAAAACATTAAACCCTGTGAACACAATGAATAAAAGAACGGAGAACAGAGCGCTCTTTTATTATCAGCTGTCAGTCAGCGCCCGCACTTTTTTCCTGGTTACTGCGCCTTTGCCATGTGCTGTGTAATCGGAAACAGTCACAATATCGGAATTGACCATCAAGATCTGCAGTGTAAATGCAGTCCTAAAGTGCTTCTTTTTTATAATACATCTATTCAATTACTCTCAACTGAGTGTTAATGTTTGTTTGTCAATCTGAAGGGGATGTTGTGCATGTTTTGTTTTTGTTTTTTTGTTTGTTTGTTTTCGTTGGGAAATCCACCACCCACAGCCTTATTTCATTTATTATGCCCATGTTGTTTTCCCCTAGACTTAGGGCATAAAAGGCTATGTGAAGATGCTGGATATTGGCTGGAACTGGAACACGCCGTCATATACGCTGATCCAGATCTTCCCAAACATGTTCAATGAGCGACATGTTCGGTGATTATACTGTTTATGTAAGAACTGTGATGTAATCTGCTTCCAGGAGTTGTGTACATATCCTATCAACAAGGGGCCTTTCATTATCATGCTGCAACATGAGGTGATGTTGGTGGATTAATGGCTCAACAATGAGCCTCAGGATCTCATTGTGTTTAAAATGCCATCAATAACATGCAGATGTGTTTGCTGTCCATAACATATGCATGTCCACACCATAAAGCCATCGCCACTATGTTCCATTAATTTACAACGATAACATCAGCAAACCACTTACCCACATGAAGTCATATTCGCTGTCTGTCATCTGCTCTGTTGCATTGAAACCCCGTTCCAAAGTGCATCAATGTGAGCATTTGCTCACTCATATCTTCTGACAGATAGTGTTTACAGGATTTTTTTTGTTTTACTTTTTTTTTTTTTTTTAACAATGTGATGAATACATATACATAGTGATTTTTCCAGGATTCTTCCACTTCTGTCTTGTTAATACTTGTTTTGGTGGCAAAAACCAGAAACTAGTCCTGTCTTGTCTAGTATATTGTGCTCGGCTCAAGTTTTCTTAGGTTGAACACTCATATTTCCTGTCATTATCTCTATTTGTCTTTGTATGAGCGCAAACTTAGCCATGCTTGGGCATTGCATGACATCTGGGCATGCTTGGGGTGCGCACTCTTATCCTGGTGTGTTTGTTGTTTTGTTCGCAGCATTTCACGGCATTCCAGTCAAGTTAGTTTGTTTATTTGTTTGTTAATCGCCCAGGATAGTTTTTGTTGCTTTTGGTTTTATTTTATAATTAATAAACCCATTTTTTAGCCTGCATTTGAGTCCTCGCTCTTTTTTTCACCCACTGATCGTGTTAAGCTGCTTACTTTTTGTGGAAAAAATAAAAATAAATAATAATAATAATAATAATAATAATAAGAAGAAGAAGAAGAAGAATAATAATAATATCACTTGTGCTTTTTATTATTAATATTATTATTATCATTACTATTTTTTATATAATTAAAAATAATTGCTAATATTATACACAAATAGGTAACTTTCATCACGTGTTGTTTACAATAACAATATATGAAATAGCATAAAATATAACATTCTTAAATATATATAAAGTAAGTTTCATCAAAATCTCTAAAGAATAACAGCAGTAAACATGTAAAGTACTTTAAGAAAAAAATGATGATTTTCAGAGCTTCCGTTTGCACATAGCACCATATTGTATGTCGTTCACTCCTCTCTGACAGAAGCAAACGTCACATGGAAAGAAATTGATTCCACTGCAATATTTCTCATGCTGCCTACCATACTAAAGTGAAATAGAGCATCCAGAACACAGGGTTTGTTTGGATTGGCCCTTCAAATGGAGAAAGCGAGCGAGAGCAATAGACTGAATAGACAACAAGAGCAGAAGAGGGAAAGTGCAACGGGTAAATATGGACTATGCTGGGCTCTCTTCTGTGCAAGTGACAGGTAGAATGAGACGTGTCCTCACCATCTCAGGCATTTTAACAGTGATAAATACACAGCACAATGGCGCATTCTGACACTTCAATAAATGGCAAAGAGCTTTAACAGCAGCTGTGAAATGGTAAAGCTAGCTGAAAGCCAGAGACGGCCATAGGCAATTTGTGCCAGTTTACTGACAGTTCTGCTACGCAAATCACTGACGCCACTTGTTTTATTTCGTTTATTTGATCCCAGCAAACAATACTGGCCCCTTTTAACTGTCCATCTCTATCTTCAGCACAAACTAAAGTGGCAAATGAAAGGATGGAGCTTTATGTGGAGCCGTTTTGCCGAAGAGAAGAGCGAAATGATGTCAGATTGCTTTTAGAACAATCCTTTTATGTGTCAGGAAATCAAAGGAGAAAACCAACTGATTATTCCAGTGCTTTATAGAGCTAAAAGAATATCTGTCAAGTAATGTAGAACTCATAATGGATACATTTATTTATTTATTTTTTTTAAGTTGCATTTCTAATTTGCATTTTTATTTAAATTACTAAAATAACCAACGTGTAATTAAATAAAAAGTAATAATAAATGAATAAATAATTTGCATTAAGAAAAAAAGAAAGACAGAAAACAACAACAACAATACAAAAAAACACGGATGAAAAAACAAGCATCTACAGCTAGTGATAAAGTCATATATATATATATATATATATATATATATATATATATATATATATATATATATATATATATATATATATATATATATATTTATATAAACTTCACTGGCCACTTTATTAGGTACACCCGTCCAACTGCGTGTTAATGCAAATTTCTAATCAGCCAATCACATGGCAGCAACTCAATGCATTTAAGCATGTAGACATGGTCAAGACGATCTGCTCCAGTACAAACTGAGCATCAGAATGGGGAAGAAAGGTGATTTAAGTGACTTTAAGTGGCATGGTTGTTGGCGCTGGTCTGAGTTTTCAGAAACTGGATCTATTAGGATTTTCACACATAACCATCTCTAGGGTTTACAGAGAATGGTCCAAAAAAATGAAATATCCAGTGAGTGGCAGTTATGTGGTCGCAAATGCCTTGTTAATGCCAGAGGTCAGAGGAGAATGGCCAGCTGATAGCAAGGAAACAGTAACTTTTTAATAACCACTGGTTACAACCGAGGTATGCACAAGAGCATATCTGAAAGCATAACAGGTCAAACCTTGAGGCAAATAGGCTAAAGCAACAGAAGACCACATCGGGTGCCACTCCTGTCAGCTAAGAGCATGAAACTGAAGCTACAACTCGCACAGGCTCACCAAAATTGGACAATAGAAGACTGCAAAAGTCTTGCCTGGTTCAATGAGTTTCTGCTGCAACGTTCTGATGGTAGGTTCAGAATTTGGCATCAACAACATGAGCATGGATCCATCCTGCCTTCTATCAACGGTTCAGGCTGGTGGTGGTAATGTAATGGTGTGAGGGATATTTTCTTGGCACACTTTGGGCCCATTAGTTCCAATTGAGCATCGTGTCAATGCCACAGCCTACCTGAGTTTTGTCCTCAAATGGCCTCCACAGTCACCAGAACTTATTCCAATAGAGCACCTTTGGGATGTGGTAGAACAGAAGATTCGCATCATGGATGTGCAGGTGACAAATCTGCAGCAACTGCGTGATGCTATCATGTCAAAATGGAGCAAAATCTCTGAGGAATATTTCCAGTACTTGTTAAATCTATGCCATGAAGGATTAAGACAGATCTGAAAGAAAAAGGGGGTCCAACCCGGTACTAGTAAATATATATATAGACAAATAAATAAATGAATTATTGTTAAATAAATTGACTTAGTTTATTAATCATCTCTGTGTGTTTTTATTTAATTTATGTCATATTTTTTAATTGCACTACCATAAAAGATAAGCATAGATTGCAGAGCACTCCATAATTTTGCAATATAAAACGCAATCCAAAAGCATGATAATGGATTTTTAGTTAAGAAAAAATTGTCAGGCCGACAATGCTGGCAGGGACAACCGGATTACATAAAAAGACAAAGAAACAGACATCTATTATCCACACATCGTTTGCTAAAGTAAAAGTACATTTTCAAGAAAATGAATGCTTCAACCTTCATTAGGATTTCAACAGCTTACATTTTAGTAGCAATTATGTAACACTAATACAAGCCACCAATATATGAGACTTTTTGCAGCAAATTACATAATCAAGCAAGGCAGCAGCATTTCCATTGAAGGCCAGGCATTATAAATGTTAACCGAAGCCATTCCTAAATTGCCTACATGTTGTGAAGGAATGTGTTCATAAAGCTAAACCTTAAAATCCAATTTTATTTTCCTCATCTTCTATCTCAGAGAGGTTTTATTGCTTGCATCAGTAATATCCGACTATGTTTTTTTTCCCTTTCATTGCGAGCTATTGGAGCATACCATATAAAAACATTCACCCATCCATGTCAAGCATTTCTGCTAATGAGGAAACATATGTAAATCTATTAGAAACAGCATGAGAGAACTATGATGATTTCACTGTGACAGAGGGGGAAATATGTTTTGAATGGCTCATTTGAATATTACTGATGGGAAATGCCAGATCCATGGACTGGCTTCAAATGAATGGATTAAAATGAATGTGTTCAGGGGAAACCAAACAAAGCTGGAACGAGCCAAGCTGTAGTTTATTCACGAGGACCAAATGGTAAATGTGTTATTTTAATTTGTATAAAAGGAGGAGTGTGTGGAAAACTACATTGAGGAAATTTGGGTTGTCTACATTCTAGCATCAGTATTTAATTGTGCATAATTACATTGCATAATCCTAAAGTTTTCCACTATCTGACTACATTTCTCTATAGAGTTGCCAAGCTTTGCCAACATGCATTTGGATTGCACAAATATATCAATCAGGATGTCTCAGACTGTCTGTTTTGAGTCTATTCTGCTTTGAATGGTCAGAAGGCTCAGTTTATTGTGATTGGTCTACAGAAGAGATGCCCAAACTACGGCCTGCGGGACAAAGTTGGCCCATGATTTGGCCCATAATCCTATCTGATAAGAAAAGGAGAATGATGGGGAGCACTGGGGAGAATACCTTGTGTGAATGATTGTCATTTTGAGTTTTGAGATAACCCTTTTTGTTTGTTTGTTTGTTTGTTTGTTTGTTTGTTTGTTTGTTTGTTTGTTTGTTTTATTGTTGAGCTACAAAAAAACCCAACTGAAATTAAATGTTTAAAATAAATGTTGTTTTTGTAAAAAAGTAAATATTATCTCTTGATGGATAGAGAACAATGCACAAAACATCCCGAGCAAATCAATGCAATTGTTTATGTGAGGTTTATTAATAAACTAATTTCGAGAGGATCACGTGCTTATGATTTATCACAGCCAGTCTCGTATTAAGCTAATCAGTATCATCCAATCATATGAGCCATAAGCTACTATAAATAACCACAGTTTTCAGTCAACTTTATCTTCGTTTGGAAGAAACCCCCCTTCCTCCCTATTCTCCTCCTTCACTTTAGATCGGGCGGCACGGAGGCCCAGTGGTTAGCATTGTTAGCCCCACAGCAAGAACACTGCCAGCCCTGGTCCTGCCAGGTTGGTAGGTGTTTCTGTGAGGAGTTTGTTTGTTCTCCCCGTGTCCGCGTGGGTTTTCCCCGGGTTCTCCGGTTTCCTCCCACCATCCAAATATATACATCATGCATAACAATAAGCATTTGTCTAGCCCCCTTTTTTCCTCACGTGTTCCCTTAGCTACTGCAGACGGGGAGTTCTGAGATCCACTGAGCTCAGGCTCCCCTCTCGCTCTGCAAATGGGAGGAAGCCCCGGGCTCGAGGATCCCTTGAGCTCGGGGCTCTCTCCTGGGACAGCATGCCAAACAAGCTTTTGATGAATCATCAGCTAAGTGTGAACTCTTGAAATATATATATATATATATATATATATATATATATATATATATATATATATATATATACTGCATTAGTTCATAGAAAAGCTTCTAGCTTTTTTATGTTGTAAGATAAATATGATTTCTTGATCTCTTGATTTCATCATGGAGCTGAAAATTTTGGATGAATGGACACTCCAGTCTTTTCTCTTTCCCAAGGACTTCACAAAAAAACAGATGCCATGCAAGAAAACAATAAACTTTCGAGTCTGAGCAGCAGATCTGCAAGGAATCAAGTTGTTCAACTGTCTCAGTGAACCATCATGTGCTCCCTCTCTGCTCTCCCTGTCACTTCTTCCATCAGTGCACAAGTCAGAATCTGCACATTCCTCACAGAATCTGCATTCTCTTCATATAGTGTATCTTCTGAATCTATAACTTTATCTTGTCTTGTTTGGTATCATTTTCAATGTCTCTGTGTGATTGGTTAACGGTCTCAGCTTTGTAGTAGTCACTTGTTTTATGATAATTGGTTTGCACTCATTGCCATATACCCGTAATGTCATTGTTTTGTTTACACATTTTTATTCTTTACGTATATTTTTAGACTACATTTTATGTATAATTGTATTTATTGTAAATTCTTTCTTAAAACTCTACTTTTTTGTATTAATATTATGTTAGGCACCTAGGGTCTGAGAGTTCGATTTCGAGTAATTTCGATTCTCTATATGTCCTGTACACGTGGTTGAATTTACAATAAAGCTGACTTTGACTTGACTTTGACTTTGAATTATTGACTGTTGATTTGAGTTTGGGAAAATTCTTTTCTACTGAAGTGCGATAGTCTCTGTCAAGCATAAACTTTTTACCCCACGTGGTGATTAGTTTTCGGGTTAACATATGACTAGACCAGGGATGGGCAAACTCGATCCTGGAGGGCCGGTGTTCTGCATAGTTGTGCTCCAACCCTAATCAAAAACACCTGCCTGTAGCTTTCTAGTGATCTTGGAGACACTGATTAGTGTGTTCAGGTGTGTTAGATTGGTGTTAAAGCAAAACTCTGCAGGGACACCGGCCCTCGAGGATCAAGTTTGCCCATCCCTGGACTAGACTGAGGTCTTGGTAAAGCTTTTATTATCTTAAAATTATGGTTGTTTGTTCTGATTTGAGTATTTAAGGGAAAGGTGCAAAAATGTCACTGGGAACTTTTAGCCAAGATACCCCATTGCAGTGTGTGAGTCTCTATGCTTTGCATCTAGATTTATATTGTGTACTTCTTTGGTCAGATATGCATCTCTAACACTTTGATTTATCTTTAAGTAGTGGATGTTATATATTTGCAGCATCATCTCTGAATGGCTTTGGGATTGTTTTATTATGTAATATGGCATAATAAAATCTTCCTTGAGAAATAAAATGTTATATTTGATTTATTTTAAATTCTACTTAAATCATTATGACTAGTAAATTTTGAGGACACTTTTGTTGACCCTTGGTGTTTTACAGCCAGTGTGGATCAAACTAGAGGATCACAAGTGAATGTAGCAATGAGCACTTCAACGTTGGCCTTTTGATTACTGACCACTTTTGATCTGGCAAGTTGCAAGGTAAAAGACTGGGTAGACTACCTTTTCTGTCAAAGACCAAGCAGTAGGCAGCCAAATTAAAAGGTTTAGCTTTAAAATTGGGGGTTGGGTGTAAGGTGTGTATGTATCATGATTTGAGAGAGAAGAACGGGGAGAGGGCGCTTCTGTGGAGGGGTATCGCGGATGGAAGTAAAAAGCGTTGTGGGGGGTTATCTCGCGGACCCTTTATTATGTCTCTGGGGGCCCCCTAAATGTATGGGCTCTTACAATCGTCTCCCCCAATACCCCCACCCCCCAGCGGCACCCCTGTCAACAGCAAACGTTTCTTGTTTAAAACAACAGATGTGTTTTGATGTGCACAGAAGGCAGGGTTTGAAACTTATCCATCTTTGCGTTTCCTTTTCTTTCACAAATCTCTCGTTTAGTCATCCGTAGCTTTTTTTTTCTTGCAAGTTTGGGTTTAGCCCACTCTCTCGTCTCTTTGAATTTACTTTTTCTTTAAGCCATGCGAAAGAACCACTTCTGATACCATGTTTTATTTGCATGTTTTACTGACAGACCCGGACACATTCAATCCTTTTCAGTCCAGCCGTCTTTATTGTTTACCTTCCTTGAACACACCCTCTTAAAGCCCCATGCATAGAATGCACGCCGCCTATTGCGCGCCGATTTCCTCTGTTTGTGCACAAAACTTCTTGCATGCCCTCAAATATACACTGCTCAAGCAATGATTTTCTTGTGCACTCTAAAGTAAATGCTGCTGAAGTGTAATTTAGTGCATTTATATAACAAGTATAGGCCCATAGCCAGCCTCGTAAAAGGGGTGGTTCTTTTTTTTCTCAAAAAGTGGACCTTTTTGCCTCATTTAGGTTACTATTTAATTATGAGATTTAAAAATGCATTTTAGTGTAATTTTAAGCACTATTTTAGCTGAAATAGATTGTTGGATGGTCATCATAACCAAAAAAGTTCATTTAAAAACTCGTGGATAACCACAATATCTAAAGTAGTCTTCAAATTAATTTTAATATTGGTTGCTTTTGGTGCTTCACACTTTTTTATTGATACATTTTTGTTTAAATAATAAAGTCCAAGATTTGGAATAAAAGTTACTTATTTTTAAACATATTTAAAACAATACAGTAGCGAAATATTACTTCACTTAAGTCAGATTGTATGTTTTCTTGCACAGCTGGATGTTTCACTCATGAAAAATATTTATGTGCAGATGGCAAAAACTGATTAGCTGTAGTCACACCGAAGTGACAGCCAACAGAGGATTCCACTTGGTTCTAAAACCTTTTTTGATCGATTATTTTTACTATTTATGATAGCATAGCAGTCAAAATAGGAAAAATGAGCTCATGCATGGAAAAATTCTGGACCTTTGTCAGTGAGGGGTGGGTCTTTCGAACCACCCGAACCCCCCTGGCTACGGGCCTGAAGTATGTCTCCAACTTGTATTAGATGTGCCAGTTTGAGGATGGCTATATCTCTCCATAATATTAAGCCCTGAAAACTGTTATGGAACTCCTCACGAGACAAGACCACGAGAATGGTCAGGCACTAAAACAATAAACTTTCTAATCTGAGAGGAAGATCAGCAAGGAAACCAGTTGTTCAGGTTGTCTCGATCATGCATCCTGAGCCCCCCTCTTTGCCCTGGACTTTACCTTCTCCACCAGAGCAGCTCCACACAGAATGTCTAAGTTTTATGGTGTATCTTGTGGCTCTATATTCATGTTTGGTGTCATTTTAAATGTCTCTGTGATTGGTAAAGTGGTCCTAATTTCAATGTAATATTTTACAATCTCCCTTATATCAGTTAATTTGGGTTTTGACTTTGATAAGATCTTTGCCAGATGCTACACTCCTGGGAAAATGGTCTTCATATCAACTCATAACCAGGCAAGAGTCTTGGTGAAGCTTTAATTGTCTTGAATTTATGGTGATTTGAGTATTTAAGGGAAATGTGGAGAAGTGTTTGTGGGATTCTGTAGCCAGGATACCCAGTTGTAGTGTATAAGTCTCTGAGCTCTGCATCAGGACTTCTATGCTGCAATGTAATTCACATGATCAGATATTAATCTCTAACTGAAATGAACTGAAATGAATCTTTGGGTAATTGATGTTGTACAATCTTGATTGGCTTATTTTGTTTAATTATGTGAATTGGAATGGAAAATCTTTGCCTGACTAATAAATGTAAAATTCTTGTTTAACTGTAATATCTCCTGAAATCACTTAAATCTAGTAGATAGTTTAGGCTAATGTTTCCGCAGCCTACGACCAGGATTAGTCATACATTCAGGCTCAATGGCACAGCATTAGAGACCTGTTGATTTCTGACCATCACTGACTTAGAATAATATAATCTAGGGGCTAAATCAAACTTTCTTTAAGTATGTGCCAGCATGGGGCGGCCTATTATTACTTAAAGGAAATTAGCTTATCTTACATCTAAGAACCAGAACTGGCGAGGATGTGTCTGTGAACAGATGTAACTGGCAAGCTTATTGACTCTAAGCGACTTCGGGTAAACAATGAACCATTAATTGAAAATAAGGATTTATTAGGTTAATTAGGTAAATTAGACCTAATCACGACCTATAAGGTGATCAGCTAAAATAAGATTAATCTAAATGTAAATTATTATAAATTGGAGTCAGATTAAAATTCTGGACAGTCTAAAAAGTTGGAAACAAATAAAAATAAATTTTAACGAATAAAAATATTTATTTTCACATGTGCTGAAAAGGCTTACATGCATTTAACCTTCACCCATGCTGTTAGTTCCGTCATAGGACTAATAGATGGACCCTTACACCAGGAATAATTATGAATGTCTCCAATAGACCTACAGAGCGGTATTATGGCATCCTGAAGTAAAGTAAAACGACTATAAACTCCAGCAAGATAAAGTCATTGTATCAAAACCATAGACCTTTATCTATAAAGTATAATCATGGAAACTGTTAATCTTAACTGAAAGCTATGCCATATTTGCTGGCCTCACGCATCGCACAGCCTTGATAGTCAGTCAGTCAGCATGTCACCTTAAACAAGTAACACACAGCACCACTATGGTTACAGAAAAGTTTGTGCTGTTATAATTCACTAATCTTTTAATACGTTTTGGTGCGATTATAACCCGCTATTAAAAACAACAATGACTGAATGTTTTGAATGAGAAGCTGTAATGTAGCCGTGGTGGGATGAATTTTGGTGTGGCGCCCTGCCATGGAAGAATGAATGTAGCGGAAACCATGTGTCATATTCATTACATACAACTTTTACAGTTACATGAATACTGTGAATGTAAATTGCATTTACACCTTAACTGCAAATAAAGCTTCACGTTAAACATTTTATTCATAGACAAACAGCACAATGATTTCTGCTCTTCTCTGATGGTATTCATCTTCTGCAACAACACTCGCAGTTACATCTTAGCATCAGTCATAGTTTCTACTCATCAACACAAACAGAATAATTCATCCCATGATAGAGCAGTACCTCATCCTTCTTAGTCATCCTCTGGTTTGTTTGCAATTTGTATGGTGAAACAACTGCTCGGAGCCACGTTGCATTACCCCTCGAGAGACCCTGCCCTGTCTGAGACAACAAGCATCTTAGTCTTGAGAATGAATAATATGACATGCAAATATGGCTAGGATGCTATACTGTAGCTGACAGTTGTTTGCAAGCCCTTTGTAGTCAAGGGAGGAAGTTAAAGGAGTGTAAAAGTTGCCAATACCTTAAAGACACTGATTTAAAGTTGTGTTTTCAATAACTATGCAACAGAATCAGTGTTTATGGATGGATGTGTAACACTTAACCAAATATAAAATCAGTAAGTATAAACACCAGTTATTTATTAACTAAATAAATGTACAAATGAACGGATGGACGGAAGGACAGACAGACAGACAGACAGACAGACAGACAGACAGACAGACAGACAGACAGACAGATAGATAGATAGATAGATAGATAGATAGATAGATAGATAGATAGATAGATAGATAGATAGATAGATAGATAGATAGATAGATTTCTCACTCTTTCATCACCGATCACAACAGAGCCTCTCTCACCTTGAGGATTCACCCAATGTGCTTGACAGGGGCGGACTTAACCAATAAGCGAGGTAAGCAGCCGCTTAGGGCCCCGTGGAATTAGGGTGCCCTGATCAATGCCAAGAAGCCTATTTTAATTATATAGCTCTTTTTTATTTTATGTTCTAAAATCTGTCTAAAACTGTTAATGTTATTACTTCTTTTCAAAACTGGGGCCATAAATAATGGAATGTTCCATGCGCACTGCACATGCGCGAGGTGTCAGCAATTCAATCAAAAACACTGCCAGCCAGTGTTGCCAATTTAGCGTCTTTTCAGACTCACCTAGCGCCAAATTTTCAAAAAAGTGACTAGCGAATGTTTTTAGGTGTTGCTGGAGATTTTTAGAGACTCTCATGTGTCTGTGCTGCACTGTTCCTAACGTTACTCATCGCAGTGAGCAGCGGGTTATGCTGTCGGTCTCTCCCACGTCTCAGAGCACTCAAAGGCGGCACAGTGCCACACAGCCATCTCTCACACCTGCAGCATTGAGAGAAGATCATTCTTCTGCATATCGACGGCAAATGTTTTAGCGCCACGAGCGTGAGGCATTTCCCTGGTACAGTCAAACTGAGCAGTCAAACTGATCAGCTTCTCCTCTGTTTTAAATGTTATAATTTAAATAGACCGTTTATTATTTTCTTGCTGTTGTTCACAATCACAGTGATTTTAGTGACACCGGTCTAGATAAAGAAAGAGAAGATAAAGGTTCCTTAAAATTAAAAAAAAAATATATATATATATATATATATATATATATATATATATATATATATATATATATATATATATATATATATATATATATATATATATATATATATATACACATACGCTGTTTCGAGCTTATGTAGGCCTACAGTCCAAAATGCATGTTTAACTGAATAAACAGTTAGTAAACACAAGTACATCTTATTGAACATCATTTATTTTCATCACCAATTATCATAGTAGAACAGTTTCAAAAGCAGTTTGTGATGCATTTTGGAAGCAGAAGATGAGCCCCTGGTCTAATGTGCCACCTGGTTTGATTAAAAATGTAAAACAGAAAATACGTTAGGATTTTGAGTTAGGGTCAATATACTGTACATGCAAAAAAAAAAAAAAAGTAAACTTTTATTTCATTCTGACTTTAGATTACTCGGTATAAGATAAAAGAGAAAAAGTAAGATTTGCAATACAATTAAAAGACAAAAAGTGGGTATTTGCATTACTTCAAATGGACAGAGATTGCAGGAATGTTGATTTAGAGAGACTCCAATTATCAATCTATTTACTTCAACTTGCAACGAGTGAATAACTTGTGGTCTAACAAAGTGACATGTATAAGTATTTCACATTATGTTACTTTCAGCTGTCTTATGAAAGTAAATTAGATAAATGATGTATATTTAAATGATCAAATCGCAGCATTATTATTATTATTGTTTTATTATTTTTATTTTTTATTCATTGCATCATCCACGAATATGATTTCTGTTTGATACTCGTCTAATTGTTTTCCAACCGCAGTGTGGGTGACTATAAATATACATATGAATTTAAAGCCCCATGATTAATGCACCTTTGTTGTTTTTGTCTACTTGTGGTAGAATGTGTGCACTTAATAAAGAGGCTGGTTAGTATATATATATTTAAATTAATTATATATGAATTTATAAATTTGAATTCAAGAGGTCACGCTTAGATATTGCTTGATGCTATTTGCAGGTTTGGCATCTCTCCTGTGCAGGAGGAGATGGGGTGGAAGGGGGATTCTTCCAAAACAAAGATAAGGCAGGTAGGGTGAAATCTGTCTATTTATTGTAGGCTTGGATCAAACTAATTGGATTATCGTTGATTATGGATGAGAGACCAGCCGTGATGAATCATATCACGTGCTTCTCCCAAAATTAGTTTATAAAACTTCACTTATTTTACATAAATGACAGAAAAAAGCTGTAGAAATAAACCCTCAACCTTGTTGTTGCTAGCACCATGCTCCCCAGCTAACAGGCAACGTTGCCAGAAAATTTACTTAGTTCTTTAAAAGTTGTGGAAGTTTTCCACAAAACATTATCAATGGAATGTTTTTAGAACATTCTCATGCTCTACTCTTACAGGAAAGCCTATTAAAGTATTAAAAAATACTATAAACATCAACATATTTTCTTTTTCTTTTCTGTAACGCTGCTTTAAAGCAACCTCTGCTTTAAAAAATAAACAGGAAGATTTAAAGCGACATTAACTTCACAAAACTAATGATCAAATATGAAGCACACCAACTTCCAAATTCGAACTACTAAAAAAAGGTTAATCAAGTGTATAACAACTTTAATTTAAAGCCGTCTCTGCCGAGTTGTTTGGCTTTAAAGCACATTACCTGCAGTTACCCTCCATTACCCTGGCATATTTATTTAAAGCTGCACATTTAAAGGTGTGTGCTCATCCTGCATGCGTCTCCCACACAGACGAAAGAGATGTACCTTAGAGAAATGTCTAATTACACTGTTCCAAGGGTCTTCTTTGATTCCCAAGCACTGAAAAAAAATCCTTCAGGGAGCTTCTAAGCCTTTCTTATGTAAAGTTGTGATGAAATAATGAAGGTTGGTAAACTGGTGGATTTGTCTATGTGGGTATTGCAGTGTTTTAATCCAGCTAAGAAACTGCAGCTTTGTTGTGATTTTTTTCTTTCCCTTGAATATTTACTGTTTTATCACACATCCACACAATAGTGTTTATTTCAAAGGAGACTTTCAAGCATCATATTTCCACAAGGTTGCATAAGCATTGCCCTTTGTTCGAGCAAAGGCAATTCAAGCATTAATTTTCCATACATGTGTATAATCTAAATGTGTTATCCGGGTGTGCAGTAGTGAATCTGTGCAGAACTGTAACAAAGCAAAAAGCACTATAATGAGACATTTTTGCAGACAGAAATGAAAATGTGAAAACATTTCATAGGAACAAGGTGCAAAACAGCTATTTTTGATGCATTTAGCAACCAATTAGTTACAAAAAACACAGTTTAACCAAGAGCTATGAGATGGTTTGAGCCACATACACTCACCGGCCACTTTATTAGGTACACCGCTCCTACTGCTCATGAAAGCAAATTTCTAATCAGCCAATGAATGCATTTAGGCATGTAGACATGGTTAAGACGATCTGCTGCAGTTCAAACTTAGCATCAGAATAGGGAAGAAAGGTGATTTAGATGACTTTGAAAGTGGCATGGTGCCAGACGGGCTGGTCTGAGAATTTCAGAAACTGCAGATCTACTAGGATTTTCACGCACATCAGCTAAGTGTGAACTATTGGATGGCTATTTATCTTCAGGAAATCACTGAAGCCACAGATTATGTTATCATAACAATCTAATGTGGCAATAAGTTTGTAACTGTACTGTGTATTTACACAGTGGCCATATTCATCTATGTAAACACACAAAAACAACATTAACATTATAGCAGACACTGTAAAAAAGGTCATTCCTAGCCACTAGACTTTTCTGATGGGGTATTTGAGTGTCATCAAGTGTCAAAATGTTGTGGGACTGCTGTACAGGAGTTATTATGGATTATAGATATTGACATTTTGTGGTTTTTATGTTAGCGTTTTTTTTTTTGTTTGTTTGTTTTTTAAGCATGACAGTAAAACACGAAAGCCATTATGAATATATTAAAACATTTATTTGTTTGTTGTAAAAATTTGTATTAATGAACAAAAAAATGGTAAATCTCCTTACTTCTGGGTGCAGCTATGCTGCCATTGTGGCTGGTGTATTCTGGGAAATTTTCTTACTCCTTGCTTTCAAGAGTAGTCCTGAAAAATGTCTGTTCGAAGGGGTATCTACCCATTTCCCTTAGCCCTACGCCTTCAAGCTAAAGAGATTTGGAACACTTTTACCCCTTCATGTGAATGCACAAAACAAGGGGTAGGGGTAAAGGGAAGGGCTAAGGGGAACGGGTAGAAGGGCTAAGGGGTAGAATTGTCATTGGGCCTTAGTAATCCAATGGACCAATTGGGCAAGTGTTTGGACTGTGGGGAAAACTGGAGCACCCAGAGGTAACCAGCGCGAACATGCAAAGAGAACATGCAAACTCCACACAGAAACGCCAACTGACCCAGCCGGGACTCGAACCAGCAACCTTCTTGCTGTGAGTCAACAATGCTAACCACTGAGCCACCATGCTGCCAGTGTAGATAAGGTGTAAGACAAAAAAATATATATAGTCAAGAATGGACCACATTGACCATATACCATATATTGAATAGGGGCAAGACATTAAATGGTTTTTGGGTTTTTCCATTTTTCAGTGGACTGAGTTGCGCTAATTAATTGTTAATTCTGTCAATTGTGACCTAAAGTGTAAACCAAAAATATTTTCACACTGAATATAGCAAGCAGATGATCATATTTACTCATTTTCTCCATAAAATATATTCCCTCTCCTGAGAAATATTTAGCACATCACTGATGCAGTTTTCAGGCCTAACCTTTTAGAAGTTTAACCTTTAAGGCATTTTCACACCTTGAGTACTGTACATTTGAACCCTCCCTCAAATATGCCCACTCGCGCTCTGAACACGTTGTGCTTGTGAACCTCCCTATTACTCTGACATTTCAGACCTGGCATGCTTGGCATTTACCAAAGTAGGTTCAGATGTAATTCAGTGAGAGCGATGAAAGACAGAGCGATTTTGGCTCAAAGGAGACAGCGAGTCAAAGGCTGCTGACATGCAGACTTCATTTGGCCTCAATGTGTTTATCAAATGAATGCCATCTGTATTTTATGAAATGATGAGCCTGGGTCGGCTGAGGAGCTGAAGCGTGAGTGTTGTGACAAGACAGCGGAGAATTACTATCAAAAGTACAACAGCTGGGCAGATTTCACAGAAACTTAAGCATTATGACTCAATACAAATTCACAGATGGTTGTTTTTCTGTTGTGAGGGAGGTGAGGATAAATTATATATATATATATATATATATATATATATATATATATATATATATATATATATATATATATATATATACATATATGGATTCATATCAACTACCAACCCTAATTAAAAAGGTTTTAATGTAAAGTCAGCCTCCTGTTGCTGTTTCAGAATTGTTTCCTCCTTTCCTGTTAAACACAAACCAGAGTTTCAGCATTTCTACAGATACAGAAGCAAAAAAGAGGATGATGCTGATGTTGGGCCACCTGGAGTTCAAGGAGAATTTGTTCTAAATGTGTTTATTGCAGTTCTTAATTGGAGATTTCACCTTTTTCTTTATAGACTCATTCTAAAAACGTAGCCCAATATACATTTCTGGAGATCATGAATTATGTAGCCAGAAGTATGTATGGCTGCATTTCGTCTTTAAAAAATGAAAGCTACAGGGCGATATGATGCCGTTCCTTTTCGCACTTACCAGCTGACCGCTTACCTCTGTATGGATGGCTTTCCCGCTGTTATCAGTTCGTCCAGTTAGCTCGAGAGGAGTTGATAACGATGACGGGGTTCAAGTCTGGCAAAGAATGGTTCCAGAAAGCGAGTAAGACAAAAGCAGAAGCTTAAACCTAAAATAAACAAGTAAATAACAGGGTGATAATGTGGTGATAATGGGTGATAATGTGGTAAAATCTGAAAATGCAGGGTTGGTCAGTCGATCGGTCAGTCAGTCAGTCATTCATTCAGTCTGTTGACAGAGGCCTCTGGTGGATTTACGCGAGAACAGCAGGGGCGAATGGCACTTGCGAGAGAAATTTGAAATCTCAAAATGTATACACAGCTGCCTCTGGTGGATTCGCAAGATCAAAACGTAGCTCCTGGGATGTATTTGGTGCTCTCCAGAAATGTATATGGGGCTACATTTTCAGAATGAGCCTGGGTTGTTCTTTATCCATCTTTGTTCCCAATTATGAACTGACCAACGCTGTTTTACAAGATGATCAAGTGGACAATAAAAAATGTTGGTGGTGCTTTAAATCAATCAATCAATCAATCAATCAATCTTGAATTATATTAAATTTACATTTACATCACCCATAAAATGGTAGATTAATTACAAACCGTTCAATGAGAAATTAATGTGTTACAGCATTTGTTAATGTTTGTTATTTATTTTTATTATATTACACACAGCTGTTCACTGTTAGCTCAGTTCCGTTAAAAATATTCACTAAAACATCTTTACAAACAAGTTGTTGCTTTGTTATTAATAATTAAAAATAAGACACTTATTCTGTCACAGCCAGGCCAGGGGGCTGCATCCAGATACTATTGCCCCGATCACTGTCACCTGAATATTAATCAGCCCCAAACCTGAACGTCATTCACAATCATCAATCCAGCACTATAAAGTCCCTCACCATCCCCACTCAGTGTCTGGCCTCGTAGCGACAAAGAAAGACTACACTCTCCTAGTGATCAGGGTCTAAATCTACTTCCAAGTTTACCTACCTCTCTCATTTCCTTATAATCTCCAGTGTCTGCATCCCTCCTTCCTAATGTGGTTTCTCCTGGTCCTTCCTTTGGTTGTCGTCAATCCCCGATTCCATCTCTCAGTGTGCCTGGCTTCAAATAGTCCTCCAGTCTCTCCGATTCATCCGGTCATCCAAATCTATCATGCAACACATTCCCATTGAGTTCTGTTATCTACCTGTCATCCTATATAAATGAGCTGTTATCATACTTCCATCTCTGGTTCGCCTCTCGTTTTTTTTTTTTTTTTTTTTTTTTTTTTAACTTATTTACTTTTTTGTATTGTGTTTGCATTTTCGTGGTTTTTATCCTACATTAATGTTTATTGACCATTTTGGCTAAATTTTACTGTACATTTGTGTATATCTCTACTGTATATTAGTATTGTATTTTCGATTTGATTTAAATATTCTTCTCTACACCCCCTGTTTTTCATGGTGGTTCACTGAATTTTTTAAAAAGTATAAAACTGATTTCAGTACTTCAGTTGGTATCGATCATAAATTCATTCATTGTAGTTATTACATTTAGTTATTTAGAAAATACAACTTTTTTTTACAAGTGACACTCCTCCTCAAAAAAAATAAATTTTACCCAAAATGTTGTAACTGATTTTGAAATGCATCTAGACAAGATTTCCCTTAAGCTGATTTGAGAGACCTGAACAAGCTCAATCTATTATTATAATTGTCTCCAGTTCGTTTCAGCCACTCAGGCATGCACTGTTTATCTGACATCTGCCAAACCCAGATTTGTCCATCAGATTGCCATATGGTAAAACATAAATCATCACTCCAGAGAGAGTATTTTTCTCTGCACTGCAGCAGAGGCAGTGAGCTTCAACAGACTCCAGTTGACACTTACATTTTCACATGGTGGTTTTAAGCTTTTGTGAAACCGCATGGCAAAGAAAACCCCCTTCATGATGCTCCTGACCAACACTTCTGGCCCTAAATGTAAAGTATTATTCTCGTATGGCTTCACTACTGTACATATACGTACTGTATACAATGATAGTGTACATACTGTATAATAATGAATGCAAAAGTAAGGAGTTGCAAGAGTATGCAACAGTTTTAATTAAAATAGTCCCCATATTGCAAAATACATTCAAGAAGAGACTTTAACCGCTTGTTCAAACTACTTGTATAAAATGAGTTGAAATAAAACAATTCTTGATTATTTTTATTTATTTATTTTTTTTGTGGGGGGGGGCAATTTAATTGTTCTAGTCTCAACCCAGGCTTATTCTGAAAATGTACTTCTATGTACACTTCTAGAGAGAGTGCCAAATATGTCTTAGGAGCTTAGTTTTTTTGCAGTTTTTGTTTTTCGTGAATCCACCAGAGGCTGCTGTGTACGCTTTTTGAGATCTCAAATTTCTCTCACTAATGTCATTTGCGCCTGCTGGTCTCATGTAAATCCACCAGAGGCCGCTGTCAACTGATTGATTAACCGATCGACTGACCCACCCTCCTCCTTCCCTAAACCCAACCGATAGTGTTTCCAAAAGCACTTATTGACCTACGCACCCACTTCCCTAAACCCAACCGACAGTTTTAAAAAGTAATTCAAAAAAAGAAAAGCACTTACCTGATTTTACCATGTTTTCAGAATATACCAAATTCTCACCCTGCTATTTACTGTTTATTTTATTTTCTGGCTTCTGTTTTTGTCTTGCCTGCTTTCTTTGGACTCAAATCAAGTTGCTGTCAACTCTCTGCATCTCAAGTCCACTGATGTACATGACAAGCTAACTGGACAAACTGGTAACTGTGGGAAAGCTGTCCATACCGAGGTAAGTGGTCAGCTGGTAAGCATGAAAAGGAACCGCATCATACCGCCCCGTAGTGTTCGTTTAAAGACGAAATGAAGCCATACGTACTGTACTTCTGGCTACATAATTGGTGATCTCCAGAAATCTATTTAGGGCTACGTTTTCAGAATGAGCCTATGTTGTTGTATCTTCAATCCACTTACATTTGTAAAAAAAAAATATTAAGTTAGCTTAATCAATTTGTGATGGAACAACATGAAGAAATTCCCAGCAATTTTTTCCAGTGTACTAATGGCCCATTTCCACTGTGTGGTACACTTTGGTACAATTTTTTTTTATCCTTTTCCACTGTCAAATAAACCAAAAAAGCCAACCATACTGTACCACTTGTTGGGTACAACAAGACAGGTATCTAGCACAACACAACAGTACCAAATGGTGGAGCTAGTCTCGCAGGTGAATGACAGCAAAACATGTTTTGCTGTAAAAGTGCTACTCATGCAATATGTGAATATGTGAATGACAGCAACTTTCTGTCATACACCACGCCTACCAAAAGGATATCATTTAGCAGTGGAGAAACACAAGCCTGACAAAGGTGACCCGTACCACACTGCAGTGTTTCCCACATTTTCAACCTCTCCCTAATCAAACGCACCTAAATCATCTTATCATAACGTCAGAAGAGACTCCAAAACCTGAAATGAACGGGTCAGAAAATGGAGACATCCAAAATATGTACTGTTGGTGTGCCTCCAGGAACAGGGTTGGGAAACACAGCCATACTGTTCTGAACTGTAACTATATAATAGTATTTTCTTGACACATGCAAATTAGACACAATACCACCTGTCCTGTAGATTTACAGTAGTTATGTGAAAATGTCCTTTCAGTGATCCCTTTAAGAACAACAATGGGCATCACATCAGCTTATACACAAACACAATACCAGCTAAACTAATAAAAAATATTTAAAAAAATAAAATAAGTAGGCTTATTCTGAAAACATCGCCCTATTTCTGGAGATCGCAAATTATGTAGGCAGACTATATATATGGCTGCATTTCATCTTTAAAACGAACGTTACAGGGTGGTATGATGCCGTTCCGTTTCTCACTTACCAGCTGGCCACTTACCTATGTGTGGACTGCTTTCCCACCATTACCAGTTTTTTCGTTAGCTGGAAATGTATGTCGGCAGGCTTGAGATGCAGAGCGGAGTTGAGCGGCATTCGAGTCCAGTGAAAAACTGGAAAGAAGGTAAGACAAATACTAAAAAATTAAATAAGCAAGTAAATAACAGGGTTAGAATGTGGTAAAATCTGAAAACATGGTAAAAATCAGGATACTATTTTTTTCTGGATTGCTTTTCAAACACTGCGGTTGGGTTTAGAGAAGGGGGTGCGCGGGTCAATCAGTGCTATTTAAAACACTATTGGTTGGGTTTAGGGAAGGGGGATGTTGGTTGGAATTGGTTGGTTGAACAGTCAGGTGACAGCAGCTTCTGGTGGCTTTATGTGAGAACAGTAGGCGCGAATGGCACTCGCGAGAGAAGTGTGAGATCTCAAAGTGTACACAGCGGCTTCTGATGGATTTGCAAAAACAAGCTCTCTCCAGGAATGTCTATAGGGGTACATTTTCAGAATAAGCCTGGGTTGAAAAAACACATATCAGACGTGATAACCAGAACAAAACAAACACACTTATTTCATTTTCACTTAAACATATGACGCTGTCTGATAATAACATTTTTCTGCACCCAATGTACTTTTTTTTTCTCACAAAAAGTATTTGTAAAATTAAAGTTGCATAAATTATTTTTTTACTGTTTTAAAATCACTTTTAGGGCAGCACAGAGGCTCTCTGGTTAGCACTGGCACCTCAAAGCAAGAAGGTTGCTTGCCCACAGTCCAAAGACATGCGCTATAGGTGAATTGAATAAACTAAATTGGCTGTAGTGTATGAATGTGAGAGTGTATGGGTGTTTACCAGTATTGGGTTGCAGCTCGAAGGGCATCCGCTGCGTAAAACATATGCTGGATAAGTTGGCGATTCATTCCACTGTGGCGACCCCTGATGAACAAAGGGACTAAGCCCAAGGAAAATGACTGAATGAAAGTCACTTTTAAAATTGTTGAAGTCAGAATTATTAGCCCCCCCCCCCACCCCCCCCCCCCCCGTTTTTTTCCCCCCAATTTCTGTTTAACAGAGAGCAAATTTTTCACCACATTTTTAAACATAATAGTTTTAATAACTCATTTCTAATAACTGATTTATTTTCTCTTTGTCATGATGACAGTAAATAATATTTGACAAGATATTCTTCAAGATACTTCTATACAGCTAAAAGTGACATTTAAAGGCTTAACTAGGTTAATTAGGTTAACTAGGCAGTTTAGCGTAATTAGCCAAGTTATTGTATAACCATGGTTTGTTCTGTAGACTATCGACAAAATATATAGCTTAAAGGGGCTAATAATTTTGTCCTTAAAATGGTGTTTAAAAAATTAAAAACTGCTTTTATTCTAACCTAAATAAAACAAATACGATTTTTTTTTCAGAAGAAAAAATATTATCAAACATACTGTGAAAAATTCCTTGCACTGTTAAACAGTATTTGGGAAATATTTTTTAAAAAGGGGAAAAAAGGGGGGGTTAATTATTCTGACTTCAACTGTATGCCTTTTCATGCATGCAAATTGTTCTTCTTCAACCCTCTTTAAGAATGTAACCTTTGACTTACTTATGTACTCTGTGGAATACATTATCCCACGATCCACTTTTTATTTGTACTTCTCTCAGCATCTCACCACATACACACCCTGTATATTGGACATATGAAGAAAAAGAAAGCAACATTCCTTTTAGTATGGTAGCTTGACTTTCTGCTGCTTAACTCTTAAACGTTTTTGGTTTGCTAATATTTGTCAGATAAACAAACAGAGATGATTGCAGACAGATCTCTGTCATCTCTTTTATTAGTGTTAAATCACTGTAATTGGTGAATTAATGAGTGGAGGGGGTTCCCGGTTCCAGCGCAGCTGAGTTTGCATAACGCCAAACATCAGGTTTCAAATGCCCAGAGATTTAGAGCTGGCTGCATGCCACTGTCGCTGTGCATTGTGGGTAGTGCTAATCCTGCTGTGACTGGGCAATTCTCACAATAAACCTACCAGCCTGGTTGCTTGTCTTATTCCAGGACATTGTTATTTATCTTATAATATACTGCTAACTATGGAATATAATATAAATATATCAATATAATTCTAACTAGGCGACACGGTGGCTCAGTGGTTAGCACTGTTGCCTTACAGCAAGAAGGTCGAGTCCCGGCTGGGTCAGTTGGCATTTCTGTGTGGAGTTTGCATGTCCCCATGTTGGCGTGGGCTTCCTCCAGGTGCTCCGCTTTCTCCCACAGTCCCAAGACATGTAGCCATAGGTGAATTGAATAAACTAAATTGGCCATAGTGTATGAGTGTTATTGAGTGTGTATGGGTGTTTCCCAGTACTGGGTTGCAGATGGAAGGGCATCCGATGTGTAAAACATATGCTGGATAAGTTGGTGGTTCATTCTGCTATGGCGACCCCAGATTAATAAAGGGACTAAGCTGAAGGAAAATGAATGAATGAATGTTACTCAGCTTTGTCTTCTTTGGGATGTGATTTCTTCCCACAATGTGTTTTTCATTCCAACAGTGGGAGTTTCTTCACATCACAAAAGGAACACAAGTAACAATACGTCAGACTACATCTGAACTGGTGTAAACTAAATACAACACTTAAAGAGACCCAAAGGGTAAAAATGATTATTATTGTTTCGCTTGGCTTGGTCTTACAAAAATCAGAGGTTTTTCATCATTACATTCTCTCAAACTCTTATTTTCTTCCTTTACTCTTATTTACAACATGTATGCGTGTGTGTTTGTGTTAGGTGTTAGTTTCTGTTAGATTAGTCAATAAAATGTCATTTTGTATAAAGAAAGGTGACTGTGCATATTTATGTGTCTAATGTCTTAAACTTCAAAACCACGCCAAACATACCCCCTCCCCATCCCTCAAGAAATAAACACACTATGTGGTTGACTTCATATACATTTTAAATATTTGAATATATGTTTTTAAATATATACATTTAAAATAATAATTATAAATACATTTAAATATATTTATTTATTTTCAATAAATATAACAATTTGTTTATTATTATTATTATTATTATACAATTATTATTGGTACTGGATTAGTACTGGGTTACGACTGGAAGGGCATCTGCTGCATAAAACGTATCCTGGAGGAAATTTATATTTATTTATTTATTTATTTATTTATTTATTTATTTATTTATTTACTTACTGTAATATTTTTTAAGCAAATGGTTTACTCTATTAAGTAAAGTAAACTACTTTTTACAGTGTATAAATGAGCAAATATGGGAAATAAATGTGTGTTACAAAGCAACGCTAAAAGCAGAGGTGCAGATCCAAATGCAGTTTAGTACGGACAGGTCGTACAGGCAATGGTCAGAAACAGGAGCAAATCAATAGCGCAAGGGTAATCCAGTAAACTTGGTCAAAACACTGACGAGAGGTCAGGCTAGGCGGCAACGAATCAAAATGAGGAACAAGACAATAATAAAAAAAAAACAGGCAAACAAATAAGGAAAAACACTACATAATGTTCATGAAGAATCAAGATTTGGCCATGTGAATGAGAAAGTGACGTGTATATATAGTGTACCGAATCAGTCAATGTAATCAGTGAGAAAGAGCTACAGCTGTGTCTGTGTGTGAATGTCAATATTGTCAGCTGTTGCAGGAGTTGATGGGTGCAAAGAGTTCTGGGAGTTGTATTTCAGTAAGAAAAACACAGCTGGTGACCACAACAATGTGACATTCTGAATAAAAGGGCAATATTTTAAGAATTTAACTCATAATAAAAAATTAAACAACTCAGAACTAGAGTACAAGAAAAGACATACTGTTCTTATGAAAAGCCTATAAACTCACTATTGCCACAAAAAGGTTAGAATTTAGAGTAGAATAAAGTAATTTTTGATGTGTAAACTAACAGAACTGCAAAATTATAAACTGCGTTTTTACTTTTCAATGTTTTGACTGTCCATGTCACTTTTTTCTCGGAATTGCCATGTTTTTCTTCAAATCTTGTGGCAGAAAAAAGCGGCTTCCATATCAACTCATCATATCATACATATGTGTGAACTTTCTACACAGTCAGATGACTTATTTTTGGCTTGTTTCTGCAGAGCTACGTCTGAGATGAGAGAGTGGGAGCGAGCGAGAGATCATTATTTTCAGACCAGAGAAAGTGCATAAAGGGAGGAACACCCTTCCCCGGGCCCTATCATCAATTCCCCTGGCCAGGTAATTCAATGCAATCTATTGTTAATTCACACCAAAGGAGACTTCTGATTAACACAGTCCTTGTGGACCACCAAGCCTCTCACCACACTCATGCAGCTCCCTTTAATTAGGACACAACGGTCAGCAATACATTCCTCCCAATTTCATTAGTATTCAAGTGGCCTTGATACCCCATCCCTATTTCAGTCCCAAAGGACAAGCAGGCAGAGCTGCAATCAATTGTGTCAAAGCGAGAGAGGGACTACATGCTCCCAAAGCTGCCTTCAAATTATGGCTTGTGGATATAGTTTCTGAATAGGGTTTTTTGGACAAGGGTACCTAGCAAAACAAAAGGGTACCAAAAGGCGGAGCTTGATGCGCAGCTGCACGCTATTTGTTTACAAAGAAATATCACTAGCGCATACACAAGCAGGAGAATGAAAACAAAGGAACCGCCATTTTTAAATACACAGCCGAAACATTACATCGTAATACTATATACATATAATACATGTAAACATACTCAACGTTTGATACACCGTCAGGGCTCTGTGAACTTGGCATTGAGAAGCAGCATTTTCTGTATGTACGTACCTTAAAAGCAAGTATGAAATCGCTGTTTGGAGTTTATGTAGGCCTACAGTTCAACATTCATGTTTAACTGAATAAACAGTTAGTAAACACAAGTACATCTTATTGAACATCATTTATTTTTATCACCAGTTATCATAGTAGAACAGATTCTCAAGCAGTTTGTGATGCATTTTGGTAACAGGAGATGAGCCCTGGTCTAATGCACCGCATGGCTTGAGAAACCCGTTCACAAAGATTTATTATTTGGGTAGCACGCATATTCTGAATGCCATCGGCAGAATTTAAATGATAAAATTTCGAAATTAATTTAGATCAATCTAGATTAAAAAATTCATATATGCCCACCTATAATATATATATATATATATATATATATATATATATATATATATATATATATATATATATATATATATATATATATATACATACAGTTGCAGTCAGACTTATTTTCCCCCACTGAGTTATTAGCCCCGTTTTTTTCCCCCAATTTCTGTTTAAAAGAGATAAGACTTTTTCAACACATTTCTAGACATAATAGTTTTAAAAACTTATTTCTAATGACTTAAATATTTTATCTTTGCCATGATGACAGTAAATAATAATATCTAGTAAATAATATCTAGTAAATAATATTTGACTAGATATTTTTCAAGACATTTCTATACAGCTTAAAGTGACATTTAAAGGCTTAACTAGGTTAATTAGGTTAACTATGTTAACAAAAAAAAATAGCTTAAAGGGTCTTATAATGTTGAATGTTAATGTTAAAAAATTAAAAACTGCTTTTATTCTAGCCGAAATAAAACAAATAAGACTTTCTCCAGAAGAAAAAAATATTACCAGACACACTGAAAATTTCCTTGCTCTGTTAAAAATCATTTGGGGAATTTTTAAAAAAGAAAAAAAATTCAAAGTGGGACTAATAATTCTGACTTTAACTATATATATATATATATATATATATATATATATATATATATATATATATATGTATTTATTTATTTTTTTTATTTTTTTTTTTTTCTCTTCCATGTGGTCTTCCATCTAGGTACTGACCAGACTCAGTGCCCTGCTTAGCTTCAGTGATTAACCGGTCTTGGGCTGTGCAGGTACAGCTAAGTCAAGACAGGAAATTGAAGAAGTAGGCCCATGAGCGTCTACCTCAGAATCAGTGGTTTACAGTTGATTTATATGCAACAGAAACAGCATTTGTAGACACAGATGATGGATAATTTGGTATTTTCATATTCCCAACTCGGTTTTATATATATATACATATACATGAATGGTAAAATGATGGAAACTATCTCTGGTAAAAAAAAAAACTCCAAAAACATCCAAATGCTATCTGAAATTTTCTTCTAAAATGAGAATTTTTACCAGGCAAAAATAAGTTATTTTCATGGTCTTTAACCATATCAACTTGATCAATACTTTGTTTAAAAACCTGTTGTATATGATTTGATAAAAGGTAACAGGTAAAAACAAAGTGAAAAAACTCTCTTAAATGTTCTCGGTTTTTAAAAATGTCAAGGGCAAAATTATTATTTGGTCATTAAAATGTACTTGTTGTGAGCAATATGTTGGACAGACACCTGATGTATCACATGTGATACAAAATAAATATCATATTAAAAATGTAGATGGCAAAAATTTGTTTGTTTGCTAGATGTATCTCAGGTCTTACAGGATTAAAGTGAAATAACTCAACATAAAACAAAGAAGGCTGAGAAAAAATGCTCATTTACCATTTAAATTTCAGATGGCACTTCAGATTTTTACATCTAAACCTCTTCACATGTTTCCAACATTATACAAAATGTCTTATTTTGTGTTCAGCAGAGCAAAAAAGAAATAAATTCAAACATCTGAACATTTATACTGTAGATGAACTGTCCCTTTAACATATCCACAAATCTCTTATTAAACAAATGAAAATTAATCTCAAAGATCACCTTTTTTTTAACAGACGTGAAACACACAATGAATATGTAAAATACTGATAAAACGTGTGGTTTTCAAAATTCAAATTTACAAATTAATTTTACTTGTGATCAGATTAACCTTTCTGTCATGTTCACCTCCCGCCACTTACTTTTGTGTTCTCGGTCAAAATTGACTGGTCTGTTTTGACTGCTTTTAAATTAGCGCAAAAACTATTTTTCACCACCATATTTTTATTCAGCATTCTTTAGCTGTGAAAAATGTCTCAAAGTAGTGTTTAACAGGAATTTATAGAATTAGACATAAAATACCTGCAGTGAAAATATAAATAGGTATTGAAGATTCCTATTACAAAATGAATGAAATTAAATTTAATGTAATGGAGGTAACATGGGAGGATCGGCACATAAGCATGGGAACAAGATGTGTGCCTGCAAAAGACATTGTTCAGTCTAAAATGTGTTTGTGAGTGAGTAAGTTGGGGCAGTGTGTAAGCTTTCTGTCTGATGGATGAATATAGTCTGGATACCCATTCATTTCCTATGGTGGTCACTTTTGACCGGGAACACCACAAGTGTAACAAAGTTGATTAAAACACTCAGAATTCAATTCAAGTGGTGACCATCACTTTTATATGTTCAAGTGCACAGTGTGGAGGATGTCATAAGGTCTTGAGGCAATGAGATGTAAAACACAGTATTTATGAGTGATTTAAGTTGTAAATGGGTCAGATTTGATCCGAACACGACAGGAAGGTTAATTTATTGTGATCATGTGATCACTTTTTCACATGAAAATGTTTGACAACAATGCATTTATGTTTCATGCTCACCATGTGCTATTTTATTTCAGCATTTGAAGCTCTTGTGATGCTCTTTTTGTTTAAGGGTTAAACATAAATAATAGCTTAGTCATGAATCAAGTGTTGAGATGTGTTTGTTTTCCTGTTTAATGGTCAAGAATAAGGTATGTCATCTTTTTGTTTAAACCCTTGCCAGTGTTTTTTCATCACTCCATTGTTTCTTTTTTTCCCCTTGATTCACACACAAGCTGCCACTTTTAGTCAGGTGTTTAATATGAAGTGTGTGTGTGAGTGCAGCACGTGAGTGGAATCTCATACATGTGAATATGTGCATTTCACAGACCTTTATCCTGCTGTCATACAACAACAAAAAATGTTTTGAAAATGTCGGATTTGTTAGACTTCATGTAGCACACAGCGCACACATCCCAACAGTGCTAGCAAACAAAGGCCAAGCTGGTGAAACTGTCTGTCACACAAAAACCGTGTGGTGAGTGGTTTATTTTAAGCCCTCCTGCTTGACCGCGGGATTGACAGGAATGCACACATTACACTTCCTGGTCTCTGCGGTGGTTCATTGGCCATCTCTGTAGGTAAAAGCCCATAGAATGTGCCAGAGCCATGTGACCACTAACAGAATACTGTCGAACTCTGTGCAATAAATCATGTCTGTTGTGAGGTGAACCTGGAGACATCGCTGACATGTATGACCTCTGCAGACCTCACAGTAATCCTGCTGGAGAATGTGAGAGCATGTGTAACACCTCTTTTTAGCACAGATTCTTCGACTTTCAGTCACTTTTGGGTGAAACTGATATTTTCAGTCCTGGCTTCTTTTCAATTTAAATTGCGATTTCTTAATTCAATTGCAAAGATTCCTTGTGGAATGAGAAGAGGGGAAACTACTAGAAAGAAGTTAAATAGTTTTCTTCAACCTCACTTTTAACACTAACAGAGGCAGTCATTTTGACCATTTTTACTCCATTTTGTAATATAGTAGCTTTGTTAAAATAACTAAAGTACCCTGATTTCTTTTCTACATGTGTGTATATTTAATTCTAACATTTTATATGTTACTAATATTACAAAATACAAAGGAGTTCTGAGCATTTCTACCTTGAATGACCAAAACAGTCAAATTGAGAATTCACTTTTAATTTGCTTTTTACAGTCCCTTTGAATATGCATGCCTGCTTTTCAATATGTGCAACGAGTTTCAAGCAAAAACCCAACTTTACTTTTTCAAAACATTTTCACTTCATGCACTTCTGTTGGTGGTCTAGCACACAGTTAAAGGCTATATTCTCAAGGTAATTTATTTATTTATTAAATACGACAACAGATGCTGAAAGCTTGATTATAAGATTTCAATAGAAGTTTGAACATAAATATGACATGCAGTTACATGCAATTACCGCTATGGCCATTGTATTAATTATAGAATTATTCTTGTATGGCTGTGAGGATGAATGTATGTTTAGATGCATGGATGTTTGGATGCATGCATGAATGTATGTGAATGTATGTTTGGAAGAATTGATGGATGGATGTTTGGATGCATGTATGTTTGGATGGATGGTTGAATGAATGGGTGGATGGATGGATGGATAGATGGATGGATGGATGAATGAGTGGGTGAATGTTTGGATGGATGGATGGATGGATGCATGTATGTTTAGATGGATGGATAGATGGTTGGATGGATGAATGGATACATGCATGTTTGGGTGGTTGGATGCATAGAGCTTTACTTTGTACACCCAAAGTTCTTTACAAGCATATGAGGGGTCTCTCCTCCTGAATGTATGGATGGATGGTTGTTTGGATGCATGTATGTTTAGATGGATACATGTATGTTTGGATGGATGGATGGATGCTTGTATGTTTGGATGGTTGGTTGGATGGATGCATGCATATAGAGCTTTACTTTTTACATCCAAAGTTCTTTACAAGCATATGAGGAGTTTTTCCTCTTAAATGGATGAATAGATGGATAGATAGATAGATGGATGGATGGATGGTTGGATGCATGTATGTTTTGATGGATGGAAGGATGGATGGGTGGTTGGATGGATGGATGCATGGATATAGAGCTTTACTTTGTACACTCAAAGTGCTTTAAAAGCATATGAGGGGTCTCTCCTCCTGAATGGATGGATGTATGTTATGATGGATGGATGGACGGATGCATGTATGTTTGGATGGGTGGAAGCATGGATGGGTGGTTGGATAGATGGATGCATGGATATAGAGCTTTACTTTGCACACCCAAAGTGCTTTAAAAGCATCATAAGAGGGGTCTCTCCTCCTGAATGGATGGATGTATGTTATGATGGATGTATGGATGGATGCATGCATGTTTGGATGGATGGATGGGTGGATAAATGTATGGGTGTTTGGATGGATGCATGGATATAGAGCTTTACTTTGTACACCCAAAGTGCTTTAAAAGCATAGGAGGAGTCTCTCCTCCTGAATGGATGGATGGTTGGATGGATGGATGCATGGATGGATGCGTGAATATAGAGCTTTACTTTGTACACCCAAAGAGCTTTCCAAGCATATGAGGGGTCTCTCCTCCTGAACGGAGGAATAAATAGATGGATGCATGTTTGTTTGGATGGATTGTTGGATGGATTGTTGGATGGATGAATGGATGGATGTTTGGACGCATGTATCTTTGGATGGATGAAAGGATGGATGGGTGGTTGGATGGATGCATGGATATTTCACATGGAGTTTTACTTTGTACACCCAAAGTGCTTTACAAGCGTATGATGAGTCTCTCCTCCTGTATGGATGGATGGATGGCTGCATGGATGTTTGAATGGATGTATAGATAGATGGATGGATGGATGTACGGATGGATGGATGCATGGATACAGAGCTTTACTTTGCACACAAAGGGGCTTACCAAGCATATGAGGAGCCTCTCCTCCTAAATGGATGGATGCATGGATGGGTGGATAGATGCATGCATGGATATAGAGCTTTACTTTGTACACCCAAAGGGCTCTAAAAGCACATGAGGGGTCTCTCCTCCTGAATGGATTGACGGATTCATAAATGGATGCATGGATGTAGTGCTTTACTCTGTGCACCCAAAGTAATAATACAAGCATATGAGCTGTCTCTCATCTTTTATTGAATGTAATCAATGCAAATTTGAGTAGCTATGACAACAGGAACAAGGAATGTAATGCTATTACACATAATCCTTTAGATGGCATTCTAATATGCTAACTTGATAAACATGTATTTATTGCTTATAATTATTATTATTAGTAGTAGTAGTAGTATTAGTAGTAGTAGTAGTAATAGTAGTAGTAGTATCAATAGTGAAGTCAGTTTAAGATTTTCATATAGACCATATACTGTTTCTCTGAATTGTTTTGAAATTTTCTATTAATTTTCTATTATTTATTCTTTATAAAAATATATTGTAGCAAAAAATAAAACAACAAAACATATCCGACTCCAAATCTGTTTTATAGAAAATTCACTTTCAAATTTGTTGTCTACAGAACTGAATTTAAAGAAATTGAAGGAATGAAAGTGGTGCATTTGCCAGTATGATGTACATGTACATCCATTCAAATCCATCTTGAACTGGCAGAAACACTGCTTCTTATATATTCAGTGTATTCATAATGTAAATAGATGTAGGTGTCAGAGGAACAGATTACTTGTGGCAGGAGTGCTTAACTCAGCTCATGGCCATTTACACTGCAAGTCTGATCAAACACAGTAGTAGCAGTTATCCAAGGTCTTCTAAAAGATTTCAGACAGGAATAAATGGAAGTATAACTGAATTTCCATCTTTAGGAAGGACTGTGAGTGCAGATTGGAATGGTCTGAATAAAAAGCTTCTATTCAGATGGTGGCATCAGTAATTAAGTACAATTAACTGAAACTATTACACATTATCTGCTAAACACAATATTTTTTGCAAAACCCCCAAAAATGTATCGTCTCCAAATATTAAAATTGAATTCAGCTTCAGTTAAAAAGAAAACTAGAGTCAGTGAAATGGCAACACTTTGTATTTCTATTCCACCATATTAAATGGCAGATTATAGATGTATAAAGACCTTAAATAGTTTCCACTATAGCACATAATGCATATACAAATGCATGCTGATGTTTACCCACACGAAAAAATACTGTAGTAAATACCACAGTGTTATTCAACTGTATTATACTCTACTATAGCAATTACAAATATTTCTTAATGAATTCTACAACATGTTGTAGTTTTAACTACAGTGAAGTGATATTAAAACTGTAATACTTAATGCAGTATACTTTTTTACTATAGCAAACTATGGTGTATTGTATATGTTTATAGACCACTACAGTATTGGGTCACTTGTTTGTTTTACTGTAGATACTGTGTTACAGCAAGTATATAATTACCACAACAGAATAATTTAAGTACCTAACTATGGTACTAAACTACTATTTTATTGATTGATTGATTGATTGATTGATTGATTGTGGCTAATCACATAACCAGATTCAGAGGCTTTACAAACAAATAAACCACAAATGTTCTGCACTGTATTCTCAAGCCGTCTGAGAGAATGAGTTTGAGCACAGGCTGGTAAATATTAGCATTTCTGTAACTTACATTTTTGCTACTTTTTTTTTAATAATATGTATTCATATTCAAAGACATTTACTAAATATGGATTATAAAAATCTAAAAAACAAATCATTCAAAACCTGGATGACTGTCTCATAATGTCATTGTTCTGTTTGTTAATGTAATGTGTTTTGCCTGACAAAAAAAAGTTTCACATGAGCAAACATTATGTATTTACCGCTGAAATTAATAGCTGAATAATCTCAAAGCTGCTTATATCAACTCTGTCAGGTGTTTTTCACAGTAAAACCTTTTTAGTGGAAACTTTCAAATGCTGCTTACTACACATTTTATATCTGAACTGACACAATACATACAACAACCAGCATTATAAAATGTAGCAAAACTGACATTCATCTGTTTTGGATCGAAATAAACACACTTTAAGATTCACACACTGCTACAAATGACTAAAGAAAAAGAAAGTGCCTTTAAAATAATTTTGTGTGAATTTCTACTTGTCAAATTGACAGTTCAGCTAAAGAAAAGAAAAAAAACTTTGTTACTACACTGCAAAAATATCTTTGAATTAGCATTTTTCCTTATTTTGTCATTCGTGTTTTTATTTTTTTGTAATTTTCCCAATTTATTTCTGCTTTTGAATTGCATTATGGCACCTTGCCCTTCCTTCAAAACCTATTAATCTGGAATATTAAAAAACAAAAAGATTTTATTAACACTTTTAATAGTTTAAAGTACATTTTACAGACTTATTTCGCTATATATTATCTCTTATACATTATATTATTTCAAACTACTAAAATGTCAATGAAAGTCACTTTGTTAATCCTTAAAGTTTAATTTTCAACTTCAAAAGTCAACAAAGCAGAGATTAAGGTCTCATAATGCAATTCACAACCTTAAATAAACTGAAAAAACCTTTGAATCACAATATATAGACCCTGTTAATTAACAGATCATTTTTTACAGCATAGTTTTACAATGACACAACTAGTAAAAGCATTTTGAGTATTTTAATAGTCTTGGTGATGATAATAAATGAAAATCTTAATCACAGATAATCCAGCATTATAATCCTAAATGATGTAAAGCAAAATCAATAAATCATATTGCAATGTCTTTATGACTACATGTTATGCTGTTGCACGATTATACACAAAAGAGGATACGAATGACTAAAAAAACTGTGATTAATCTTAATTTATGTGTTCATTTTTAAAGTTAAACTCATCTTCAGATAAATCTCGATTACTAAAGTTCAATGTCCACTGAGGAAAGTGATTCTTTCAGCAGTTAAGGGGAATTTTCCATCACATTGCTAAGTTTGGTCATTAAATAACATGTATTAAACAGCTATATAGAAATGCACAGAAAAATAGTCAATAAAAAGCAATAGCATTTTAATTTTCTTAGAATTTTTTACTTTGCTCTCAGTCAAATGCTCTGGGGAAAAAAAAACAGATACCAAATATTGCTATTAGATATACCCAAAACAAATTATATTTCATGTTCACCCACTACAGAGACATGTATCATCAGAATATTAATGAAAGTGTAAATTGAAAATAATATCCTGCAAAATTATACCTCAATACATGTTAGCCATGATGATAAAATTCCCATGCCCAAAGCATCTTCACACTGACATGAAAGATTTCTCATTGACAGCAATGGAGTTCTCTGCATGTTGAAAAATGATGCTAAAGTGGTACTTAAACGTGACACCAAGGGTGAGAACATGTTGGGTTTCTCAACTTTACTGCATAAAACGCATTTAAAAGCATTTGACAACATTGGATATTTTCAAAAGAGCTGTCAGCTGTGTTTAAATATACTCTAGGTGATTAAGATATGCATTAATTCTTCACACATTTTAACTTTAAAAGGAAACATTTACAGATTTTTTTCTAATGGCCTCCATTTACAGCATCAGTACCCCTTGCTGATGTAATGATGTGTAAAAGCGAGAGAATTAGGTGATTTAACCCAGTTTAAGAGATGAGTGGCTGCCAGTCTTTCATATTTCCTCAAGGTTATGGACAAGTCGCATGAGACTGGTTAATGAGTCAACAAACATTAGCCAGACAAAAACATCCTGACAGCAATTTTTAACAAGGAACTGTCTCTGTGATGAAAAGTGAGACGTATCTTCAGTGTTGGACTAATAAAATGCTCTGGGTTAGTTTAGAGGAACGTGAAAATAGGCAAATTTAGTTTAGTTTAGTTTAAACTTTATTGTCCGTTCTGTTTGGCACAGAAAGGAAATTTGTCTTTAACACTGGATTTAAGACAACAACTACATACATACAACCATCTCACAACAGCAACACTCGTCAAGACAACAACATACGTTAAAAACTTAAAAACCAAATTAGCCCCAGATGTATTACTGCAGATCATTCTTGACAACCACCCTATTCAGTTCGAACAGTGATCCGATTTAAGACAACAACTGCAATTGGCATAAATTAATTTATATAAGCATTCCTTCAGGCTTTAAAGGAATTCTAAACCTGCGTTCTGATGTATTACTTCAAAAGCTCAGTTAAAGGTATGTGTATTGTCTTTAAAAATCGCAATTGCTGTTTTTTCCATAATAAAGTCAAATAGAATCTGCTGCGAATGTTGTTTGTGACCAGTTATCTCATTTGCCTGATTAATAATTTTCGATAATTTCTTCTTCTGTTTAAGTGTTGTTGTCATGGATTGGTCAGGCTCTCACGACCCCCACTCACGAAGATCACCATCACCTGACTTCTAATGAGCACACAGCTGCATCACATTCACGAGCACCAGATAAAAGCACAGCACTCCAGTCGCTCATTGTCCGGGCTCGTCTCGACGAAAGCGGACAACTGAGCGACCACTCAGCGTAGTCATCCTCAGCTAAAACAAACGATTTACTTACCTGTTCTCTTTGTATTCCTCCTAGTCTTCCTGGTCCTCCCGAATCGTCCTGTCTTCCAGTCCTTCCAAGTCTGTGTCATCCTCTGTCAGCTGTATCTGGTGTGTGCTGTCCATCCTCGTGTATTCCTGTTACCCAGCCACGGAGGAAAAGACCCCAACATCATTCCTGATCCTCCTGGCTATCCTTCATGTGCTCCTTGTTGTCATTTAATAAACACCCTAACGTTTCCTTACCTCTGTCTCCTGTCCGCTTCATAACAGAAGCCCGGACCTATAACGACGACAACATGAGCACCCCCGATCACCTTCAAGAGCTGGTGGACCAGTTGAAGCGGATTCTACAGCCACCAGCTCCACTTTCCAACGCACCACCAGCACCGAGCACTTCCGCCTCCACAGTTTCTTCTTCGGCCCTTCCTTCCAGTCCCATGGCCCGACCAGCGCCCTACTCAGGCGGAGCGGGGGAGTGCAATGGTTTTCTGTTACAATGTTCCCTCATATTCGAAATGCAACCTTCTCTATATCCCACAGATAAGTCGAAGATCGCCTACATCGTATCTCTACTCTCTGGACCTGCACTTAAATGGGCTGAGACGATCTGGAACCAAGCCGGGCCGGTCATGAATTCCATCACTACCTTCACGGAGTATTTCAAAGAGGTGTTTGGACGTTCTGATGGGGAAGTAGCCGCTGGAGAGCAGCTGTATCATCTAAAGCAAGGTACTCTATCTACACAGGAATATGCTCTCCGGTTTCGCACTCTAGCAGCTGCAAGTGGATGGAATGAGAGATCGTTGTTGACCACGTACCGGCTCGGCTTGGAACCCACTCTCCGAATCCAACTGGCCACATTAGATGATACAATGGGTCTGGAGAGATTCATCCAACATTCTCTCCGATGTTCCGATCGTCTCCGTTCCTATCAACAGGACACCATCACCCCCTCGTCTGCACTCCTCCAATCGCCTGAGTCAACAGCCTCTCCAGAACCAGAACCCATGATAATAGAGTCTGGAAGACTGACATCAGCGGAACGACAGAGGAGGCTGACCCGGGGTCTGTGTCTATACTGCGGTGTCAGTGGACACACCCGTATGGAGTGTCCCCTTCGTCCCATTCGGACTTCAGTGAGTGTATTCAGTACGAATATTGAACAATGTAAACCACTTACTACCACCGTACAAATAACTACTGCCTCTATTTCTCTCCTTGTCACAGCCCTCATCGACTCCGGGTCAGCAGGGAACTTCATCTCCCAATCCCTCTGTCGTCAACTCCACCTCCGTACTGAGGCGTCCTCGCATATATACCAGATACAACCGATAACCCAGTGCACTCGATCTTCGACCCGTATCCATCGACAATGCGAAGACATCCTTCTTCAAGTGGGGTTGTTACATCAAGAGAGGATTCAATTTCTGGTTCTGGAGGGTGCAAATATGGACATCATTCTAGGGCGCCCGTGGCTGGTGAAGCACGATCCCATCATCTCTTGGGGCACAGGAGAGATAAAGAAATGGGGATCTGGATGTACACCTGCCTGTTTTCCAAATCTCCCTCTTCAAGGTCGGAACCCCATTTCTTTGTTTGCAACATCGGTCGAGAGCCCTCCTGAGAAGCAGTCTATCCACATTCCTAAGGAGTACAGCTCCTTTCATGATGTCTTCTGCCCCAAGAGAGCTTCCCAGCTACCGCCGCATCGGCCATGGGACTGCGCGATCGACCTAGTTCCAGATGCCCAGTTGCCAAGAGGTAGGATCTACCCGCTCTCGCTTCCAGAGAATCAGGCAATGGAAGATTACATAAGGGAGGCTCTGAGTCAGGGGTACATACGTCACTCAAAATCACCAGCCGCCTCAAGCTTCTTCTTTGTGGCCAAGAAGGACGGAGGGCTGCGTCCATGCATCGACTACAGGGTCCTAAATAACGGTACAGTAAAATACCGATATCCCCTTCCTCTGGTACCAGCCGCTTTGGAACAGCTCCGAGAAGCTAAAGTCTTCACTAAATTGGACCTCCGCAGCGCGTATAATCTGATAAGAATACGTGAGGGGGACCAATGGAAGACAGCATTCGTGACCCCTACTGGCCACTATGAATATGAGGTCATGCCTTACGGTCTGGTCAACGCCCCCTCCGTATTCCAAAACTTCATTCATGAAGTCCTCCGGGAGTTTCTTCACCACTGTGTAATAGTGTACATAGATGACATCCTCATTTACTCCCGGAGTGAGGCCGAACATCGCCAACACGTTGCGGAGGTCCTACACACATTGAGAGAACATCACCTCTACCTCAAAGCGGAGAAATGCTCATTCCACCAGAAGTCGATTCATTTCTTGGGATACATCATTGACCAAACCGGTATACGTATGGATGGGAAGAAAATTGAGGCTGTTCTATCCTGGTCAGAACCCACTTCCATTAAGGAGCTCCAGAGGTTTCTTGGGTTTGCTAACTTTTATAGACGGTTTATCAAGGACTACAGCAGGATTACATCACCTCTCACTAATCTCCTCAAGGGTAAACCCAAAGGACTGGAGTGGACCAAAGAAGCAGCCGCAGCCTTCCGCCTTCTTAAGAAGGAGTTCACAAGGGCCCCACTCCTGACTCATCCTGACCCAAATCTTCCTTTCGTGGTGGAAGTGGACGCATCCACCACCGGCGTCGGGGCAGTATTATCTCAACATCATGATACACCGCCCCGACTGCATCCCTGTGCCTATTTCTCTCGGAAGTTGAGCCCGGCGGAGCAGAATTACAGCATAGGAGACAGGGAGCTTCTAGCAATCAAGCTAGCCTTGGAGGAGTGGCGTCACTGGTTGGAGGGAGCCAAACATCCGTTCCAGGTGATCACAGATCACAAAAACCTCCAATACATCAAAGAGGCCAAGAGACTATGTCCACGTCAAGCCAGATGGTCACTTTTCTTCTCACGTTTTGATTTCTCCATTTCCTATCGTCCAGGACCCAAGAATCTAAGAGCAGACGCTCTCTCTCGTTTACACGAGCATCACGATCATGAAGAACTCCCAACGAAGATTCTTCCCGAACACATCTCCATTTGTCCGATCACCTGGAACGCTCCTCCAGTCGTTGCCACTCCGGAAGCCCCTGCTCCGCCGGGATGCCCTCCTCATCGGCAGTTCATACCACCTGAACACCGGGTAGATCTGATCCACTCCTTACATACCTCGCTAGGCACTGGACATCCAGGGATCAACAATACTCTCTCGCTAGTATCCCAACGATTCTGGTGGCCAAACATGGCAAGGGATGTGAGGCAATATGTTCAGGGCTGTAAGGACTGTGCCCAATCCAAGAGCCCACGTCATCTACCCGCTGGAAAGCTCCATCCCTTGCCGATTCCGAACCGTCCCTGGTCACACCTAGGAGTGGACTTTATCACTGACCTCCCTTCGTCAGAAGGTAATACCTGTATTCTAGTCATAGTAGATAGATTCTCAAAGTTTGTCAAACTAATCCCTCTGAAAGGTCTTCCCACAGCCTTTGAAACTGCCGACAATATCTTTAATCAAGTCTTCAGGTCATTTGGTATTCCAGAAGATATTGTGTCGGACAGAGGTCCACAGTTCATCTCACGTCTATGGAAAGCCTTCTTCAAGCTCCTAGGTGTGGCCGTCAGCCTCTCTTCTGGATATCATCCCCAAACCAACGGGCAGACAGAGAGGAAGATTCAGGAGGTGGGACGGTTCCTGAGGACCTTCTGCAGTGGTCACCAGAACTCCTGGAGCCAGTATTTGGGCTGGGCAGAATATGCCCAAAATTCACTGCGGCAACCCTCCACCGGACTCACGCCATTCCAGTGCGTCCTGGGCTTCCAACCACCGCTCTTTCCCTGGGATGGCGAACCATCTGATGTCCCCGCAGTGGATCACTGGTTCCGGGAGAGCGAGAGAGTCTGGGACGAGGCTCATCAACATCTGCAGAGGGCAGTCCGTCGAAGCAAGGTAACCGCCGATAGGAGAAGGTCTGAAGAACCCAGATACACACCCGGACAAAAGGTGTGGCTATCCACCCGGGACATACGCATGCGACTGCCCTCTCGCAAGTTAAGTCCCCGATTTGTTGGTCCCTTCACCATCGTGGAACAGGTTAACCCCGTCACCTACAAACTACAATTACCCTCTCACTACCGTATTCACCCTACATTCCACGTATCACTCCTGAAACCCTATCACGATCCTGTTCTTCCCTCCACAGAGCCTGACCACGAAGAGGAACCCCCTCCTCCACTGCTCCTAGAAGAAGGAGCCGTCTACGCAGTGAAGGAGATCTTGCGTTCCCGACGTCGTGGTGGCCAGTTGGAGTACCTGGTGGACTGGGAAGGGTACGGCCCCGAAGAAAGGACATGGGTTCCCAGAGCTGATATTCTCGATCCTAGTCTCATGGTGGAGTTTCATGAGAGCCACCCTGAGTTCCCAGCGCCTAGAGGCAGAGGGAGACCACCACGGCGTCGGAGGTGTCGGCCCTCAGGAGCGGGCCCTGGGGAGGGGGGTACTGTCATGGATTGGTCAGGCTCTCACGACCCCCACTCACGAAGATCACCATCACCTGACTTCTAATGAGCACACAGCTGCATCACATTCACGAGCACCAGATAAAAGCACAGCACTCCAGTCGCTCATTGTCCGGGCTCGTCTCGACGAAAGCGGACAACTGAGCGACCACTCAGCGTAGTCATCCTCAGCTAAAACAAACGATTTACTTACCTGTTCTCTTTGTATTCCTCCTAGTCTTCCTGGTCCTCCCGAATCGTCCTGTCTTCCAGTCCTTCCAAGTCTGTGTCATCCTCTGTCAGCTGTATCTGGTGTGTGCTGTCCATCCTCGTGTATTCCTGTTACCCAGCCACGGAGGAAAAGACCCCAACATCATTCCTGATCCTCCTGGCTATCCTTCATGTGCTCCTTGTTGTCATTTAATAAACACCCTAACGTTTCCTTACCTCTGTCTCCTGTCCGCTTCATAACAGTTGTGTTACCAAATCATGAAACAATATTATATGTGAAAACACTCTCTATAATGATCTATATGCCATGTTTAAAGTCTGTGTACTAACATTATATTTCTTAGCTTGCGGAGGAGACTGGGACACCAACTTGCCTTCTTATAAACAGCCTCTACGTTATTATCATAAAACTCTCCTAGAGTTAAGCAGTTGAGTTTTACCATTTTTTAATCCATTCAGTCGATCTCAGAGTCTGGCAGGAGCACGTTTAGCTTAGCTTAGCATAGATCATTGAATCAGATTAGACCATTAGCATTTTGCTCAAAAATGACCAAAGAGTTTTGATAATTTTCCTATTTAAAACGTGACTCTTCTGTAGTTACACTGTGTTCTAAGATGGAAAATGATAAGGTGCTATTTTCTAGGTTAGGGGTTACCAGTTTTGTAGCCCACAGCCTCAAAAATAACACTGCCAGTGACTCGTGACCCCGCACTATTCCTTGAGGCAGTTATAAATATCCAAAGTTCATTTCAATGGAACACACTCGTCATTTCCAACAACAACAGCGTAACTTATATATACATTTTATAGCATTTTATGCATTTGTTTAATTTCAACATTAACCTCACCTACTGTAATCAGATGGGTGAGCACAATGTTTGGACCACAGCAAGGTTTAATTTTGGTTTCAGTTTTAGTGTTTAAAATTAACCAAATTTTGGTAACCATTCTTGGTTTAATTTTGGAGATATGATCCTCCATGTTCATCTGTAACATATTTATTTTTAATGTAGGCCTATGTAAGTGCTGAACAGGTGTCAGAAGGCTTAACACGTCGTAAAGTTAATCTGCTGCAACTGATGCTACTGCTGTGTCATTAATTTAATGCAATCACCCCAGGGGTCGTAACCCAGTAAAATGGATGTTTATTTGAAAGTTGTTTATTTGAAAGTGATTACCTACTACTGCTATCTTGTGTGTAATGAACAAAATATGGTCATTCTAAAACTTTATTTAAATGTATTGAATTTAATCAATATGGAAACCAACACGGCTATGAACTACTCTCATTTCAAGGAAACTCAAATCAAGTAGTTTTGCTGCCAAACCACTGCTGTAGCAGGCACAATGACATTACACACACCTGGACAGAGTTTTGAATTGTCTCTCACAATTGTCTAAATGGTTGCAAGCTTTTCAGTAACAGCGTGATGTCATTGCACCTGCTACAGCCATGGTACAGCAGGTCAGAATGAGCGAATGACCCACATGAGACGTGCCTTTTTGGGACTTAAAAATGTGTTTGTTTGTAGGGTTGGGTGATGTCGACCAATTTGGCATCCTACGATGTCTAATGTGAAACATCGCGATGGACGATGGCATCGTCACCATAGGCGTTGGTTAATTAATTATTCATGAATAATTAATTAATTCATAACAAATTAATTATTTGTAGCCTACCTTTTCAACTACCTGACCTGCATGGTCTTAGTTTTATCCATAACCAAATCATAAATAAATAAAAATAAGTTACATTCAAATTATAACATATCAATCGCTTTTTGTGACTCTGGGATGAATAGGCAGAGTGATCTGTGTCATTATAATGGCGTCAACAAACTTTACTAAGTTTTACTAAAGTTACTAAGTACAAGCTTGAAAGCGAAAGATTGAAGCAGTGTACTGACGCTGTGACACGTTACCTGATAGATTCAAAAGACCGAAGAGTTGTTAGACAGAGACAAGATGAATTAAATATCAGTAATTAATTATATTATTATTAACTATAGTGAGACGCAATCCTGCGGGACATCCTTGATAAACTGTTCAACGTGCACTACTTAAAGCATCCGCTGAGCTGGAGCTGGAGCTCAGACGAGCGCAAGACAGTGTGAGTGTCTGTGTGTGTGTGTGGTCACATGATGTACAATTTCAGCAAGTGGTATTCGTATAGTGTGGACAAAATGCTGTTCAGAAATGCTAGGTGAAACCCCAGTGTGGATGTGGATCATTTACGTTCCAAAAGGCCATTTTAAAACTAAGACGAATTTGTGTAAATGGGGCTTAAGTGTGCATTTTTTTGCCGGTTCAGCATCGTGACATCTATCGGCCGTCGGCGATAGACTATGGCATCGTCTATCGACCCAACCCTATTTGTCCGGGGTTTCTAAATCTCCGAAAATGTCTGGAATTCGGCTTTTGGTTTCGCTTTTTAAGCCAACTTAACCAGCATGTTTTATGCAGCGGATGCTCTTCCAGCCGCAACCCATCACTGGGAAACATCAATACACAATCATTCACACTCATACACTACGGACAATTCAGCCTATCCAATTCACCTATACCACATGTCTTTGGACTGTGGGGTAACCGGAGCACCCGGAGGAAACCCACGCCAACAAAGGGAGAATTTGCAAACTCTACGCAGAAATGCCAACTAGCACAGCTGGGACTTGAACCAGCAACCTTCTTGCTGTGACGCGACAGTGCTAACCACTAAGCTGCCATGCCACCCACTATTATGTTTATTTATGTAATATTGTGGTCCTGTGAGCCACGACATTTCCTTCAATTTTATATCCACACATGTAGAGGAATGACAATAAAGCTCAACTTTACCTGACTTTGACTACTTTATTTTTCTTTTTTTAACAATTGTAAATTATGAGTGATGTGTGAGGTTTTCGTTTACATTATGCAATTTTGTTTAGTAAATTTGAAAGGGAGAGAGAAACATTATATAATAAATTTTTTGATCTAAGCGACTCGTTAGAATTTTTTTACGTTTTAGAGATTTTTATTTCATAAATGTTTTTATTGTCTTTATGTTTTACTTTCTTTATAAATATCTATATATATCTATATATATATATATATATATATATATATATATATATATATATATATATATATATATATATATATATATATTTTATGATGTTGATATACATCAACATGCTAACATGCTATGGCAATACTATACAAAATGTCAGCAGCAGATTTTACCTGTCAGTGGGTGCACATGACTTCTGAATAGAACAAAACAACAGTAAATTTGTAGTAAATTAGAGTAAAACACATAGTGGATTTCTTTTATTATTTCAACAGTCTTAAAAAATTCATTCCATTGAAAAGAAACAGTGTATAATAAATAAAAATATTTTTAAAGAGCCCCTATTATGGGTTTTTGAATATGACCTTCCACGCAGTGTGTAACACAGCTCTAAGTGAAGTGAAATATCCAGCTAAGGCTTAAATCTGAAAGTGTACTATTGATTCAGCTATAAAAGAGTCGACTCATAGTGGTTGGAATGAATCGCCGTTGTAATGAGTCTAAGTGTAAGTAAGAGAGATTAAAATGGTTGCCTCCTTGTTTTCTCTAGCTTGCAAATTATGTATTTGTTTTTTGTCACTTGTAACCGCATGAACTGTATCTGGTTAACTCTTTATACTCATATATCGCGTCTAAAGCCACGTTGAAAACGCAACACGTGCCACTTTGTTTACGGATTTAAATGCGTTCGTGAGCTTGCGATCCTCTGCTATGGCCACCGTCAGCTGTTCTCACACACAAGCGGCAGTCAAGTTTCAAAATAGTTTTGCCACTGTGTGGATTACTACTGGATGTTATTGTTAAGAATAGAGCAATATGCTGTTTCTGTAACAGAAATTATGGGAGATTTCTGGAAGAAATAACAAAATGGGAGAGTGGCAGGGGATGGGTCTGAAATACAAGAGACTCCTGGGAAAAGTGTTGGCAGGTATGCTCACACATACACTCTGCACTCTGACTACTTCAGAGTGCAGAGGCATTTCTCTCTGTCTTGCACTTAACTCAGTCAACCAATCACAACAGAATGGGTCATCGGACCAATAAGTGCAGATTAGCATTGTGCTAAGGAGGGGTTTGGGAACAAATGAATCGCTGAACGAATCATACGGGAGTCATTGGGATAATTAGGTAACAATAAATGAATATTATAAGACAATGAAAGTGTTTTTGATCATGCATGCATATCAGCCTGTTGTTGTTAAGCTTTAAATCAAAAAAACGCTAAAGTCGCAAATGGTCTAATCTGAATCAATGGCCTATGCTAAGTTAAGCTAAAAGTGCTCCCGCCAGACCCGATCAGCTGAATGGAACCAAAAATGATAAAAGTCAACTGTTTAACTGTAGGGGAGTTGTAAAATTAGCCCATTTTCAAAGAAAGTGGTGTGTTCCTTAATCCCATGGTGTCAATATATACGTATCTGTCCCGCAAAATGAGTAACATCCTCAGGCGGGAATCTTGCTCATTTAGTGGCGTGTTTTTCATGCTGTGGATATAGGCTATCTATTACTGACTTGCGGTGTAAGCTCTCCACCCCCTGTGAGGAGCTGCAGTCACTCTAGCACACCAATGAAGCATCCTGCTGCTCAGCTGACTGCAAAAACCACATGAAATTTAACTCTAACGAGGTTCTGAAAGCATAATAATCAGCAGAAGTGAAAATGTGTGGTAAAAAGCGAGCATCTCAAATTTATTAATTACTTATTTGCACATTTCAACTTTAAAAGGGTATACGCTGCTTTTAGTCGATGCCATGGAAGCATGCTGCCTTCTTATATTAGTATGAAGTTATGGTTAAAATTTTATATTTACATAGACTGGGTGTCTTGGGAGTTCACTGGCATCAATTATAACCAGCCACATTAATTATGAATATGAGGAATATATAATGTTATGAACCATAGCTGTTTCTATATTACACAAGTGTTTAACCCCACTCCAGATGTTCAGTTTGTAATTAATTAAAATGTAATCAGTTTTCTTAATAGCTACAAATCTTTATTTTACATATTGAACATTTTGAAGGCTCATAAAAAAGTCGGAAATAATGTCTATTTGATTTTGTTTTGCAAGACAATACTGTTTCTGTCTTCATGTCACGATCATCAGTGATCTAACCTTCATAGATCGCTGGAGACCATTCACATTTACATGGACTACAAACCTGTCTCATTTGAACTAGAAGTCCTGTCATGCAGCACACACACACCTGCTCCAAGTCTCCATTGATTAGACACAGCTGATGCTGCTCAAAGACTGATTACAAGAACTATAAAAACAGCCCAAACACACACATTGTGGCTGAGTCTTGTCATACCTGTGAACATTACGCCATGGTTTCCTTGCCTTAGGTGCTTGAACCTTGCTTTGTTTTGTTTGTTTTATGTTGTCTGCTCCCTGCCTATGACCATCTGGCTGTTTATTGACCACGACTCTGGATTGCTCGTATGCATCTGTTTGCCCCTGTGTTGACTGTTGCTTGCCTGGCCACCCTGCTAATAAACCCTACATTTAGATCCGCACTCCACTGTCAGCATCTCCATTGTGACACTTCAAAATGTCATATTTTATTTTTCGACTTGTTTCTTTTAAATTAAATGTAACAATCAATTGGGCAACTCATTAGCAATGTATAATAGAACATTTACTGTTTTTATGTTTTGCTAAATTTTATTACATATTTGATATAGAAGGGGTCTGGCTTTTGTTTATGGTATATTTTATTTAAAGCTTTAACATTCACGCAGCTGCTTTGTCCCAGAGACATCCAAAGGGCAGAAGCGCGATGTTTACACAAATTTTTACACATTTGACCACATTACAAAATCTGTGGATGGATAAATATTGTGAACAACTTTGATAAAAACATATGGAGGAACACTGTCACATGTTGAGATATACATAATATGTGTGTGTGCTGGTCAGTGTTGGGTAAGTTACTTTTAAAAAGTAATCGATTACAAATTACTGATTACTACTGAAAAATTGTCATTTGATTACATTACTAACTTATTCATGTAAAAAGTAATCAGAGTACTAATAACTTAACTGTACTTTTACTTTTAAAACACACATATACATAACAAACACCTATGAAAATACAAAATATACGGCAGCTTTTTCAGTAATTTAATATTCACTGAAAACATCACAATAGGTTCATCACAGCAGCTTGACATATTCAAGAGATAGTTCAAGACATATCTAAAGAGATAGTTCACCCAAAACGTACAATTCTCTCATCATTTACTTGTTCCAAACCCGTTTGTTTAAAAAAAAAAAAAAAAAAAATTAAGGACATGAAAAAACCTGGATACCTGTAACCACTGACATCCATAGAATGAAGAAGCACTGCAGTGTTCTGTTTGTCTGAGGTAATTAGCCTACCGAAAAGTGTATATTCTTTACAAAGTATGAAGCTGATAGGTCAGTTTGTGCACCTGGGAAATGTGTGCGCGTGCAATATGCGCTCTATACGTGCGTGCGCAATGTCCGCTCCCAATATGCGCAAAAGACGCAATATGTGAACGGCCCCATAAACAGCTATGCTTCTCTTCACATTCAGAAGATACCTTCCCCTCCCGATCCTGCACAAAAATCCAATTTCGCCTGTTTAAGCAGAGTTGGGCTGCTGTGTTTCTGGGCACCGGTCTCCTCCTTGGTGATGAATATTGTCTTAGAAGGCTTTCTGTTTAAATGCTTAAACAAGCTGCTGGTCGAGTTAAAAGCAGTCGAAAGTTCTTTAGACTGGACATAGACTGACTTTCACAACAATATTTTAGCTTTTACTCTCAATGAAATCAAATTAATGTCTATATTTCCACTTGAAAAAGCAAAGACATTTGACAGCAGCTATTTCAGCTCGCATTCTCCAGCAATTTAAAAGTGCATGCTTTTTAACTGATGTTATTGCACAAAACGTGATTTAAAATAAGCCTTTTTACTTCTAAATAGCCTATTTGTAACGTAAGTAGCGCAATTACATTGAATTACACTGTAACTGTAATCAAATTACTTACATGTAAAATGTGATTTGTTACATTACTGTGTTCCTCAAATGTAAATAGATTACAGTAACGCATTACACCCAACTCTGGTGCTGGCGCTCACCGACTGCTTCACGTGCACACGCGTCAACTGAAGCAGAGCTTGAAAGAAAACAAACAGCGGTTTATCATAAGCATGTTATCAATAATTTGTTACACTATTGGCATAAGGAAGCAACATAAAATCATGATCTGACTAACATCTAGCAGCTAAATGTGTCTAGAAAAATATTCAAAGGCTTTTTTTTTCATAAACAGCATGGATGTGAATGCGTCTGAATGTTCTGATTGGCTGGAGTAGACAACTCACGCCTACTTTCTAGCAATTTTCCTTCTGCGTTCACACAGAGCAGCATTCTGGCAAATAACCGGTAATGTCAATTAACTTCTCTTTCTGGAAAATTGCCGAAACGAATTTCAAAAGGGCCTGTTCACAAATGATCCCTTTCCGGAAAATTGCAGATAATTTTCCGAAAAGGCCTGTATGTGTGAAAGGGGCTATTGAGGCAACAAACACATGTAGACTGATTTAAAAAAGTGTTCAATGCACGTTTATGCATCATGTTATATCTATCAATTCCTTCTGTGATTTCTCTGGTGTAAAAGGATGCTAATAAACTTCAGAAACTAATATGTTTTTGATATAAATGTAAAACTGTAAACATGTCTCTACCTGAACCTTTTGTCAAGCATATCTGTAATTTAAATGTAGCTTATGTCATCCCCAACAGAATTAATTTACTTTAATTTCATTCAGTCCCTCCTTCAAGCTCAAATAAACCATTCCAAATATGGTCACAACTGAGCTTTTCATTCTAAAGATAATTCCTGAAGTTATGAATGATCATATAAAACATTTTTGCACGTACCTAAGCCACAAACATGCCATATCAAATAGTATATATCTATTGTATAACATATTATATAACATATTGAATGAATGTACTCTATGGAATACATAAAATCTTGTATGCAAGGGTCTTTTAGTGGGTAATAGGTTGTTAAAATTTTCAAATATGGAAGATGGTACGCTGGTAAAAGTGGTGAAACATAGGTTTCGCAAGGAACCATGAGAGAGTGAGTATTCATTAATGGAAAGATGGTGTTTTACTGCTTCTAGTGTTTATTTTAGCTATATACTACATAGTAGTAAATCGGAATTTTGTAAGAGTGTTGATTGAGACATTTTTCCAATGGGCATGAGCAGTTCTCTTTTTTTTATTTTTTCAAGGTATAAAGGCTATCTGACAACTACAAAAAAAAGTCTATTTCTCAGCTATGTTCCAGTTTTCAGGGTAAAAGCTGCAAAGAGACATAGCCAGTCGTGACAGCTAAGTGCAGTGTGTAATTTGAATAATTAAACATTACTTGGGGCCAGCATGCTGAGCGCATCTCCTCCCTGGATGTGATGTCTCTGTGAGATTGCACCCCCTGGAGGAAGGAGGAGTATCAGGAGAGTTTTATAGCCCCTAAAGCCACTGCAGAACCAGACAATGTCCTTTTCTGCTGAGCGGCTTCATGATACAAAGAGACAAAAAGCCACATGAAGCAATAATCTCAGTGGCTGAAAATAACTCTCTGCATGTATCCCGCGATGAGACTGTGTGAGTGTGAAGAGGCTTTTAATTTCATATGACGCCGCATGATGTTAAACTCATTTTCAATGAGTTCAAGTAAAGTGGCTCTTGTAACAGGTCACTAGTAAAAGGTTGATGAAGTTTTATTCTACTTTATTAGTAGAGACAAAAGTTTATAATCAATACGTTTTTAATGCTGTGCAAGATTTCCACAGCCTGATCACAATACGAAATTCGTACAAACCTGTATGAATATATCAAACCCCACGCCTTAACCCAATAGTTATTGGGGGATAAGGAAATCATACTATATTGTACAAATGAGTTGTACAATAAGATAGCCATAAGATAGCATTGAATTTCCAACATACACTGACTGGCTACTTTATTAGGTTCACCTTGCTAGTACTGGGCTGGGCCCCCTTTTGCATTCAGAACTGCCTTAATCCTCCGTGGCATAGATTCAACAAGGTACAGTACTTCGTCGGTTGCACATCCATTATGTGAATCTCCCATTCCACTACATCCCAAAGGTGCTCTATTGGATTGGATTCTGGTGACTGTGGAGGCCATTTGAGTACAGTGAACATGAAAATCCCAGTAAATCAGGACCGGGGGGGTGGGGGCAAGTCAGAGCACTCACTCTGGTCCCCTGGGCTCTGAATTGGTTGCGGAAATTCCAAATTGAACCAAAACAAACAATTACAATTGGCTTAAGATTGGCAATGAAAATTAAGGACATTGCAAACTGCAGAACCTGGGAACTTAAAAAAAAAATCCCAGTAGATCAGCAGTTTCTGAAATACTCAGACCAGTCCCTCTGACACAAACAACCATGCCACGTTCAAAGTCACTTAAATCACCTTTCTTGACCATGTCTACATGCCCAAATGCATTGAGTTGCTGCCATGTGATTGGCTGATTAGAAATTTGCATTAATGAGCAGTTGGACAGGTGTACCTAATAAAGTGGCCGGTGAGTGTATTAGGCCATACTGAAAGTCATGAACATGGGTATTTTCAAAATTGCTGATTTCTTTCGTTTTTTTTCTATGTGATTTACTTATTTGTTCACATGAAAACATAGGCTTAAAGTTAATGTAGCTGACTTGCCTTACTACCCTATGCATCAGTGATGTTAAAGGCAGCATTTGCACACCTCACAAAACTGTTTTCAGACTAATGTCTGAGGGAGGAAGTCTCAGAAGGATACATTTATCCTGCCTTCAAAAATCATTCAGATGAAGGTGTCTCGGGAGACAGGAAGCAAAGCTAGATTAGGATTTGGACGTGCCTTGATGCTTAACTTGGCATGCATCCTTTGAAGACAGCTTTATAGCTTTCGGACGTAGTCGCAGTGTCAGGTCACAAACTCCAAAACTGTTTGAAAACTCCTGTTGGACTGCAGATTTTCTAAAAAATATAGTGCAATAATTATAGAATAGTAATCTTTATTAGTTACTTGATTACTTGATAACTCACAGTGGATTAAGTAATGTTAACAATCACACATTTTAATATAGATTTTATTTTATTACTACATTAATATATGTTGAAATGAACACAAAATACAGTGTAAAAAATATCTGTTAATTAACAAGTTTTTTATTTATTTATGGTTATAGTTTGAAATAATTTAATGTATAAAAAATAAAATATAGAGAAATAAGTCTGTTAAATATCAAAAAATCCATTGACAGTTCATTGCAAGTTTTTTTTTTTTTACCATTATATTTAAAGGGCACATAGTTTACCCCTTTTTTATGTTTTAATATTAATATTATGGTTCTTCTGAGTGTGCCAGTTAAGGTTCAGTTCAAAACACAATTCAGATTTTTCTATTATAATTTGTCATTTTGGGGACGTGAACACAGCTCGCTGTTTTAGGGGTGTGTTGCTTCATTTGAAAATTAGTTTCAAATTCCCGCCCAACGCAACAAGGGCGCGGAGCCAAGAGCTCCCCTACTCTGTGTTTGCAACAGACAGGCAGACAGAGAGAAGCAAGCAGCATGAATGAGAGGATCAGCATTTAGCGGTACATGTACGCCTGGGACACAGACCGAGCAGAGAGTACACAATCATTTGTGTCTTTGTATAGTTTTACAGCCAACTGTGTGCTAGTTTAAAGTTCCGAGCCTGTATGTTTATGTTGTTAAATTGAAAAAATAAAAGCACTGGGTGTGTTTATATCACCCCAATATGACGGTCTATACACTATACTTACACACATGTCTGTCCAAACAGCTTGAAAAGTATATTTTTCGCCATAGGTGCCCTTTAACACAAACTCAGACAATGTATCACTTTAAACTATTAAATATGTTAATAAAAATCACTTTTTTGAACTTTGTCAGGGTTAAAAGTTGTTGTAAGAATGATTAAGGTCCTATAATGCAATTCAAAAGCATAAATAAAAAAACACAAATAACAAAATACAGAAAACTTTATTTTTATTAATTAAACAACTATTAATTGTTGTACAAGTACTATTTATAGTATATACATTAACTACCAATCAAAACTGTAGCAACGAAAAAATGAGACAGGAAGCAAAGAACAACAACAACAAAATGGACGGACAAACCTTATTGTAAACAGTGACTAAATATAGCAACGAACGAGACAGAAAGCAAAGAACAACAAAACAAATGGATGGGTGGATGAACAAACTACACTCACTGGCCACTTTATTAGCTACACCTTACTTGTACCGGGTTGGACCCCCTTTTCCCTTAAGAACTGCCTTAATTCTTTGTGGCATAGATTCAACAAGGTACTGGAAATATTCCTCAGAGATTTTGCTTCATATGAACATGACAGCATCACACAGTTTCTGCACATTTGTCAGCTGCACATCTATGACGCAAGTTCCACCATATCCTAAAGGTGCTCTATTGGATTGAGATCTGGTGACTGTGAAGGCCATTTGAGCACAGTGAACTCATTGTCATGTTCAAGAAACCAGTCTGAGATTATTCGCACTTTATGACATGGCATGTTATCCTGCTGGAAGTAGCCATCAGAAGATGGTTACACTGTGGTTGTAAAGGGATTGAACATAGTCAGCAACAATACTCAGGTAGGCTTTGGTATTGACACAATTTTCAATTGGTACTAATGGTCCCAAAGTGTGCCAAGAAAATATCCACCACACCATTACACCACCACCACCTGCCAGAACCAATGATATACGGCAGGATGGATCCATGCTTTCATGTTGTTGATGCCAAATTCTGGCCCTACCAACCAAATGGTGCAACAGAAATCGAGGCTCATCACACTAGATAACGTTTTTCCAATCTTCTATTGTACAATTTTGGTGAGCCTGTGGGGATAAACTAAGTTTAAACATACAATCTCCAGTGGAGCTCACATTAGAAGAAAATAAAAAGTTTGTAAAAAACTTTTATCCCATATTTACACAAAGAAGAGGAAAACATTGATCTGGGGAATGATGATGAACCTAAGTGTAGTTCTCACACTATCGTCTCTGTTTCACAATGATTGCCATATCTTCTTTATTCCTGTAATTCCTCTGTGTATGGATCATATCTGAGATGCGGTTTGCTCTTCTGGATTCCTGCTCTCATTTGTCACTGCCTGTCTTCCATTAAGATAGGCCTAATGTTCAGAATGGAACAGCTGGGTACTGCACAGTGTGTATCATTTGTTAAAAATGTGAAGCAGTATGCAGTAAAAAAAAAAAGTAGTAGAAAAACATGTAAATTAAATGGTAGCCCTGTCCATTTCCACCACATATTTAAAGATATGCCAGAAAAGGGCATGAAGTGTCCAACAATGATGCAACATCCAAACCGGGTAAACATTTAAAATCGTAGCTCACTTCAGTGTTTATTTATTTTATTAATTTAAACTGTCAGAATTGTTGCAGACTTGTAGCATACAGCTAAGGAACGTAATGTCTAGCACAAAAATTCACAGAATTTTTAGAAGAAAATATCAAATGTCACCATTACAAAAGACGACGAAAATAAAAAAAACATTAGTTTTCCCAATACAGTACTTGTATAGTCTGTGTTAGTTTATTTGTATAGTTTAAGTATGAATATTATAGTTAGTTGTTAGTACCACTCCAGTATATTAGTTATGTATAGGTTTAAAATTGCTTTCACATCCAGTGCTGTGTTCACATTTATGATTGTTCTTTCATTAATTTTTCTTCGGCTTAGTCTCTATTTTTAAAGATTGCCACAGTGGAATGAACCACCAACTATTCCAGCATGTTTTACGCAGTAGATGCCCTTCCAGCCACAACCGAATATTGAGAAACATCTATACACACTCATTCACACTCATACACTACAGTCAATTTAGCTTATTCAATTCACCTTTAGCGCATGTCTTTGGACTGTAGGGGAAATCGGAGCACCCGAAGAAAACCCACACAAACACGGGGAGAACATGCAAACTCCTCACAGAATTGCCAACTGACCCAGCTGAGGCTCAAACCAGCGACCCTCTAGCAGTGAAGCGATCGTGCTACCCACTGCGCCACTGTGATGCCCCATTTCTTAGATGTTTTATTAAATTTTTTTGTGTGTGTAGGCTTGTATTTTACAGCATTGTAGAAATACTCAATAACAGTCAATGTTTTCAAACAATTATATTGGATTTACCAAAGTCACACAGATGCCAATTTCACATCTATCACATCCACAACGAAGGTGTCACGTCTATAATGCTTTTTCCTCATAAACGCAAAAATATAAAGTCAATCATTTTTGTTCTACTGCATAGTGAGCCAACCCTTATCCTGTTGAACAGCTTTTTGTTGTTTATTTGATTTGTGTAGATTATTTCACAGTTAATTATGTTGTATGCTCGCAAACTTTTTTAGTCACATCCATAAGGGATGCTTATTTTCCTCATTTAAAATATAAAATATGTTTACAGATTGATATTTTTCGGATCCCTTAACTCTGTGGTTAGTAGTTTTGGAAAACATAAACAGATGTTTCAATATTGTTACAAACTTCTCTTTTTAGGGATTTGGAGAGAGGTAACAAAAATTTTATTTGTTAGATTAAAATAAAGTAATAATAATAATTGTATTAATAATAAGCATACTTTCACTCAGTTTAAAATATAAGGATAAAAAAAAGAAAATAAAAAGGTTGAATTTTATTCATGTCTTAACAAAGCCAATCTTTTTACATTTACAAAAAGGGTAAAAAAAAATACTTGTAACACTGATCTTACTTAGCCAAAATCGTCAGGAGTGGGTAAAGGCTGATTTATACTTCTGCGCAGAGTGATTGTAGTGACCCACCGCACATGCCTTGCGCGTAGCTGTGCATTTATACTTCTGCGTGCTGCTTGTGCTGTTCTGCAATAACACTTCCGAAACGCTAGCTGGTAGTAAGTTTTTTTTTGGTCATCTGTGTCAAGTTTCTTCATGGGTGTTTTGTTTTTTTGAAAGCTACCTTAATCACAAGTAGCTAAAACTTGCTCATTTAGAGGTGGGAGCCACTCGTCACTGATACCATGCCGAGCAATCACAAAGCTTGCGCTACACATCATTTCATGAGAGATGCATGTCAGCGTTAGCATAAGCCACAGCAAGGACAATGCAACCGCGTGAAGGCTGCGCTGGAGCATACGTGTGCGCTTGACACAGAAGTACAGTTGAAGTCAGAATTATTAGCCCTGCTTTGATTTTTATTTTTTTTTTATATATATATTTCCCAAATTATATTTAACAGAGCAAGGAAATTTTCACAGTATGTCTGATAATACTGTTTTCTTATGGAGAAAGTCTTATTTGTTTAATTTCAGCTAGAATAAAAGAAGTTTTTAATCTTTTTAAAACCATTTTAAGGTCAAAATTATTAGCCCTTTTACACTATTTTTTTTTTCTTCGATAGTCCACAGAACAAACCATTGTTATACAATTACTTGGCTAATTACCCTAACTTGCCTAGTTACCCTAATTAACCTAGTAAAGCCTTTAAATGACACTTTAAGCTGTATAGAAGTGTCTTGAAAAATATCTAGGAAAATATTATTTACTCTCATCATGGCAGAGATAAAATAAATCAGTTATTAGAAATGAGCTATTAAAACTATTATGTTTAGAAATGTGCTGAAAAAAATCTCCTCTCCGTTAAACAGACATTAGGGAAAAAATAAACAGGGGGGGCTAACAGTTCTGACTGCAACTGTATAAATCAGCCTTAAGGCCAACATATCAAACAAAATCAAAGCTTTCTAAATAGTATATAAGTCCTCCATTTCCTATTACAAAAACAAACAACAACCTCAAACTAATGATATTGCTCTTACCTCACTCCCTAACTAAACCCAAAACAGGAGAAAACATAAAAGGCGGTAAACCCAAAATAAATCGACACCAGTCTCCCTTTGCGGCTTATGTTAACTTTTTCACAGAAAGTTACACGTCCTTTTTGTTCACTCTACAATATCACAAGTTCATGTTTTAGATAGCACACTATTTCACTGGGATAGCGAAAACAGGGACTTTCTCCATACTCTTCTGCTCTGCCTCTTAATAAAGCCTGGACGCTGTAGCAACAGCAACAAATCCCACACACGCTGATGGACCCTTTTCACAAGATTGTTATGATGCATTTAACGGTCATCGTAATCTTAAATCCTTGAAAGTTTTTATTATTTTGATTTATAACGTATGAACATGTATATGCGTGGATGTATTACATAATCTTTGTGTCAAACTACAAAAAACAAATTACCGCTTATGCGAGGTGTTTGTAATGCAGCGTCCATGGGGCTGAGAGTAAATTCTGCGTTATTTTTCTCCTCTGGCTGCCGTCATCAGTCTTACACATTTTTTTCCTTTTTCTGAAAGTCTCGATAACACCATCAAGGAGTTTTCTTTTATTATTTCAGCAAATAGGATGGTAAAAAAGTATTTGTTGTACTTTCCCATTCACTGTGCTCTAAGTTAACCCATCTATGATGCCTTCCGCTACTGAGAAACCTGGAAATGTGAAAAGGGTCTGTTAAAAGCAGGTGCGACTGGTTTGGAGCGCTGCTCAGTGAGTATGTTTACATGGACACCAATAATCCGATTTTAATACGATTAAGACAAAGCCCTGCAGAATCTACCATGCAAAAATCGATCTTTGATTAATTTAATCCAATTAAGGTCATAATCGAACTAAACAGAAATCAAATTAAGACATGCGGAGTGTGCTGATTTTAGTTGCATTGGTGAAGTGCAGCACAGAAATGTAAACACCATCAAATTATTGCCGTCATGTAGGATTTTCGTTGCGTTTTGCAACAGGATAGTGTGTACACACTAGGCATGGGCCGGTATAAGATTCTGATGGTATGATAACCTTGGATAAAAATATCACGGTTTCACGGTATCACGGAATTATGATTACTGCTCTAAAATATATTCTTTTTAAATGTGTGGGTATAAAACAAAAACTTTTTCCCCTTTGAAAACAATATATTTTATGTTTTGAAACATTTTGGAACAGTAAACATGTCAGGCTAAATAACTCAAATGAGTCATTGACCTGCTGTCTTCATTAGTTTCAAAAACACAGATTTCTTTACAATTTAAAACAGCATCTTTGCATATTTTTGAAGTTACTCTTGTCCTAAAAAACAAACGAAAAAATGTAATTAAAAAAATCTTTCACATCCCTTAGGAACGATAATACAGAAAATGTTTTCAAACAGCGGTATACCTTGAAAACGGTTATTGTCCTATGCTTAGTACACACACACAGCTGTTTGACACTATTCTCTGCACCTACCTAGTCAGACCACAGACACCTGCATCGCAAAATGTGAAGGTTTTTTTTTTCCCATACAGCATGCAGTATCAAATTCCATTAAAACAACACTCTTCCAGCAGTTCAAACTCTCTTTCAATATATCGTTTTTCACAGGGGGCATACATGAAATGTTCCTGAATGAATGTGGAAGAGCCAATCTGCAGTTCAAGTCGACTAATTTAAAATGAAAAATCTTAAATTACATGAAACTCCAGAGGAAATGTGGAAAGCGTGGTGACGCAATGAAGTTAATGGATCTATGTGGTATAACCAAGCGGCAACCTCCTGTTCTCCCTCGGAAGCCAATACGGACGTAACTAAAACTGCAATTCATCAACTCGCCTTGGGGGGCTGGCTCCAGGAAGTCCAGGTGATTTCTGACTGCAATGGGAAATTGGCCATTTTTACAGCTGATAAAAACATGCTTACAGCCTGGTACAAAAGATGGTTTTGGTGCATATAGCTATGATTAACCTTCATGACAACTGTAAGGGGGTGAATTTTTTAATAACTCATCCGTTTCGTTTTTATTAGATTATATTATTAAGGGCGTGGCCACTTGAGTGACAGCTAGGTCTCGCTGCTCGATATCTCGTCACCTCAGTTCATTCCGGCTAAATTAGCCGCTGAGCTCCGCATATTCATCGTCTTTTTGTTTGGTTTTATGTGGCTTTACACAGTCAATTGCCTTTTGGGATTATTTCCTACAATTATCAGATGATATGGCATGCTGAGTGCTCTTAATTGTGCTCACAAACCATTCAAGTTGCTTCCATTTCCCAGGTGAGTGAAGTTCTATACTTTTATACCGTCTTTATAAATGTATTTGTTTTATTTAAGATAATTTATCATTTATATTTTTCTTTAGACCTGTAAAGCACTCCAGAATCTGACAGATTGATTAGCTCTAGGCTCTAGAACAGTCATCTGAAACGTCATACAGTTATGCCTTGAGTTCATTAATAGCCTTGCATTTACTAACACAGACTACATGTGAAGTGTTTGGAAGTAATTCGCATTTTCCTCCTGCAGAAAAATGCCATAAGAATAATGCTCAGTGGCTCAATGTGTCACAACAGTGTTTTCAAAAGTCTAAACACTTTATTGATATAGTGTACAAGCAAGCACATGTGTACAGAATGCAAACGAGTCGCAGGTAATGAAGTATTAACCGTTCTCCCAAAGTAAAGTCTGTCTAAGCCAGGTTCAAGCAAAATGCTAGCAGTTGTCTGTAGCTCACTCTTCGCTTCTTTGCCCTTGTTTGGTATCCCACCGTGGGTGTGATGACGCATGAACAAAATGGCGACGATTGGCCGCGCCTACTTGTAGCTTCTTGTGCAGTGTTCAGAAACCTATGGGTGACGTCACGGATACTACATCCATATCTTTTACAGTCTATGGGTGTAACGTGTAAAACGGGATCATAAAAGTAACATTCAAAATTCAACTCATGTAAACACCTTAAATATATTATTATCTTATTCAGATTAGGTCAAATAATTCGATTATTGATGACCATGTACATGTGGTAAGTGAGAGAGAGGGAGAGAGAGAGAAAAAACTAAAAGGTAGAACAATCAACTGTGCACTCACACCAACAACTTATCACCCAAATACATCATAGGACTTATAATGTTACATATACTTTCTCTGTGAGTTTATCTTTTAAGCTTTTACTGCAAATGTTAAGTCCATAATGCTGAAATTGCTCAATTGAAATTTTTAGGTGAACTTTCCTTTTAACAGTCCATTACACCCACATGCATGCTGTTTGTCTGAATAACTCAGAAGTGTGGTTGATTTGTGCATCTTAATTTCATTACTGGAATGACCCGAAATTATTTTCTTTAGCTCATCTTGGTTTGTTTTCTTTCATCTAAGAAAAGAAAGAGGGTGGAAAGAGCCAACTGGCCAAGTGCTGCAGGTGTCTGACTCACGCTTGATGGCCAGTTTGCTCATGACTCATGGATGGAATTTACTTTGAGGCTTTACATCCATAAAAACAACAGAGGGGTTCATCAAATGGCCAGCGGGATTATCAGGGACAGCTGGAACAAAGCTGCTCTGCAGGACAGGTCATTTTAAAAATCAACACACATTAAAATGGCTGTCTACATTCCTGGATCGTCGATGTTTATTCTGGAATTACAACTGGGGGGAAGCTGGGTTATTCTCTTACTGACTAAGCAGGTTCTCTTTCTTAATAGCATTCTGTAAAACTAATTGCAGTTTTAACAGACTAAAAATCAGTTCCAATCGGTGTAACACTTCTATTTAGCTGCCAATTATCATTAATAATCAGTGGTGCAAAGTAACAAATTACAAAATTATTGTAATTATGAAATTATTGTAATTGAGTACTTTTTCTTAGGAATTGTAATTTACTAAGTAGTTTAAAAATGTGTACATTTTTTACTGTTCTTTGAGTAGATTTTTATTGCAGTATCGGTACTTTTACTCCTTTACTTTCCTTCCTCCTGCAGTCACCAATTTATTGTTTTCTTGTCTATGGGAATTGGCTGTGTAGAAAAATCAGTCCTGCAATTCCTGAACGATCAAATCGCACATAGAAAGTAAATTGCAACTTAATTGAACAACCTCAAAAAAAAATCATTAAAAGCATTAAAAGGAGATGGCCAAAATCTTTAAACACAGTGATCCAGAGCCTATTTAGACAGTCTGAAAAATGCCAAATAGTCTTAAACAATAACTAAATGTAGTACAGAATGTTACGTTTACACACACCAGCACAAATTAGCTTTAGCATTAGCCTTATCTCAGCATAATACTAACTACGCTTGAGTACTTTTAAAAGGGCTACTTTTTACTCATACTTTGAGTAATATTTACAACAGATACCTTTACGCTACTTGAGCTACACTTTTGGGCGAGTACTTGGTACTGTTACCAAATGGTACTTTTACTTAAGTATATTTTTTTCAGTACTGCTTATAACTAGTGGCTTATTACCAGATTATTATTAAGATGGTGGCTCTTTTTTGTACTTATAAAGTGCATCTTATTCTACATCTGTAATCCTATCCAAAACCTAAACATTTATATTTAATTACTATGCATATGCAGCAAATAAAAAGATTTAGATGTTGGTTTGTTAATGGCGAGATTTTTACCTTAAAGGGTCCTAGTTTGCCCCTTTTTACATGCAAATTACACATTTTAATGTAAAATAAATCATTGATGTATCCAAAATGTGTCTGTGAAGCTTTTGCTCAAAATACCCATCAGGGGTGCGTTTCCCAAACAATGACATAACTCGTGGCTGAACTTTCAGTGAATAGTGTAAATGATCATATAGGGGCATTAGTTGTACCCCTTGAAATCCTTCATTTCGAACAACCATAAGAATCGGCCATTTTAAACACTTTATTTTGGAAAATTTCAACAGGACAGACATGATTTTAACTCTGAAGTACATTTTTTTGTGCTGTGTTATTAGAGTATTTCATGGAATTTGTGAGATCCAGGTTTGTAGAGTCCTTTTGTCTAAGCATAGATATTTTGGGACCTGGAAAGTATGGGTCTGACCCTTAAGGGGTACTAGCTCCTACAAAAAATGTCAGCCTTTCATCTAAGACAGTCTTGAGTTTTAGCGTTCCTTCAACCTGGAATACCCATGCTGTAAATCATGGTATAGACAACAAGACTTGAACCCACTTGATTGCATACTGTGTTCGAGTGGCTAAGGCCTATACGCCCATTGGGAGTTTCCTCTTGGGACTTAGCATCGTCTCAATTGCTTTAACAGCAGCTCGATTGGAGTCATTGGAGTTGGTCTCACAAAAAAAGATGCTGATAGGTAAGGTGTCCCTCTTATTATTATTATTGATCTCACTTAAGGGAATGGGAGACCTGCAGGGCTGGTCAGTGCCCCACTCCTGCTTAGACTTTGCTCCAGAGTATCATGTACCCCAGAAGAGACCTAATTCTTAAGGTTTATTATGCAGCTGGTCAGCCAGTCAACTTTTCTTTTCACCATTGCAAGGGTCATTTTGATTGCAAGAAAGCTTTGACCAAATATGTCCACTCCATTCTTTGAGTATCTACTATACATTCATCTCACAATCCAGCAGGGGTAACTCTCTCAGCTCTTGGTGTACTTAGGTGGTTGCAATAGAGGTAATGCAGTCACAAAAAGGCACCTCTCACATTCGATCACTGATGCCATCATCCTCTCTATCGTGTGGGATGGCTTCACCCCTAGGTGTAAGAACCACTCTATTAGGAGTGTTGCATCTTCAGAGTCTCTTGCTTCGGGTGCACACTTAAACAATTATGTGCTGCTGTTCCCTGAGAAGGGAATGAGATTCAGCGGCATGTTTCCACACCTTGACCATGACCGTGCCTACTTCAGACAATTAGAATATGTTGAGCATTTCAGAAGTATTGTGCCAAATAATTTGAATTAGTATTTGCAATAGAGCTTGTCTCGAATAGTCATGTCAATTGTTGTCTCAAGTTATCTAAAAAACATTATTCTTATAAAGTAATATCACATAAGCTATGAATTCAGCATAACAAAATAGATGTTTTTGTCTTGAACAGAATAAGCATAAATGTGATACCAATTTTATAATAATAGTTCAGTAAATAATAATTTAGCCCTTTGAAGTTTAGCCTGGTCCCTGAAGCGTATTATCACACTGGTGTGATAAGAACGTTCAATGTATGACAAGATCAGCTACTAAATTCAAATCTGCTTTTCCACAATGGCTGGCAATAAAAAATGTGTTTTTACGTTTCATAAATCACATGAGTGTATTCAAACAAATAAAATGTATTTTGGCATCAGATATTTAAATTATATAAGTACAAGCAAAACATAATATTTATGGTTTACATAATAATGGCTGAGATCCATGAGGTTGCAATAATAATAATTCGTTTTTACAGTAAATGAATGATGTGGGCGACACGGTGGATCAGTGGTTAGCATTGTTGCCTCACAGCAAGAAGGTCGCTAGTTTGAGTCTTGGCTGGGTCAGCTAACATTTCTGTGTAGAGTTTGCATGTTTTCCCCAAGTTGGCATAGGTTTCCTCCGGGTGCTCAGGTTTCTCCCACAGTCCAAAGATATGAGGGATATGAGGGATTTGAATAAACTAAATTGGCCGTAGTGTATGGCTGCACCTGAAACCGCATACTTTCATACTATACAGTATGCTAAAATCAGTATGCGAACAGAGTAGTATGTCCGAATTCATAGAGTTCGAAAATCAGTATGCGAGAAGTACCTGGATGAGTTACTACTTCCGCCGAGATTCTGAAGTGTGCAGCTCATGCACGCTGCGCTATCCCATGATGCCCCGCGAGAGGATTCATGAATGGGACTGAAGCGATGCAACTGACGCAGGTAGGTCACGTGACCATGACAAAATAGTGGACGAATTCCATTCATACTTCTCCCATTCATACTGTATAGAACGTACTTTTCTAACGGTTGAGTAGTACGTTTAAATTTAAATGCAGTACCTACTGAGTAGTAGGCGGTTTGGGACGCAGCTAATGAGTGTGAATTAGTGTGTATGGGTGATTCCCAGTACTGGGTTACAGTTGGAAGGGCATCCGTTGTATACATGCTGGATAAGTTAGCGGGTCATTCGGCTATGGCGAGCCTTAGGATAATGAATGAATGAATGAATGATGTGCTTTATTCCAACCAGATGCACACTGTTCAGATGACTAAAATGTTTGCTGCATTATTCTCTAAACAGGCACTTATTTTCATGTATTTGAGAGAAGTTGATAAATTAACATTTTGTAAATCTAGCAACTCTAATCTCTCCACAATGGCGCTATCACATTCTGATATTTATTTATTTATTTATGTATTTATTTATTTATATGAGAATCTGAATATCAGATATAGTATCACACAATATTATCATGATTTATAATGTTATCGAAATTCCTGCTCCCCTTTCCAAGGACACCTGTGAGACTCTACAGCAGGGATCATCAAACTTGTTCCTGGAAGGCCGGTGTCCTGCAGATTTTAGCTCCAACCCTAATCAAACACACCTAAACAAGCTAATCAAGGTCTTACTAGGTATACTTGAAACACCCAGGTGGGTGTGTTGAGACAAGTTGGAGCTAAACTCTGTAGGGCACCCAGCCTGATCTCACGAGGAAACGTAAGTATTTTACGTTTTGTCAGTTTAGTGGCTAATTCGTACGAATTCATACGATTTTAAAAGGGAGGAGTGGCACCTAACCCCACCCCTAAATCCAACCGTCATTGGGGGATGATACATTTTAGTACGAATTAGATCGTACGAATTCATACGAATTAGCCACTAAATCTAAAAAGTTACGAAATGCCATGAGAATGTGTTGGGGCACCGGATTTCAAGGAACGTGATTGGTGACCCCTGCTCTACAGGCTTACACATACACAGCTACAGATAGACAATCACTGCCTAACCCCCACATCCCACACCTTCGTATGCTTTCACCAACCAGTGTGGGTAGGCGGGGTCTGTGACCAGCACCCCCTGACTGCAGGACCAAATGGCTGCTGCCTTTATCGGACTGTATCCACATTCCCCTGTTCCCATGCCTTGTTGTAATGTTATGTTTATGTCTATGTGTTTATGTGCTTATGCTGGGGCTTTTTTCCCCCCTGATCTCACACTGCCCTACTTCAATGGCAGTCTGAGAGGGGCTTTTGTTTCGCCTCCCTTTTCCCTAATGTATCTTATTTCCACTTTCTAAAAGCTACCTCTCATCTGACCTGTCTTCCACTGAAATGTGTGATGTTTGTGTATGGTCGGGGGGGCTCCAATTTCATTGCATGTAAAAGTGTATGTGACAAATAAAGGCTTTTCAATTTTCAATTTCAATGATTTAAATTTTTTAAAATGCATGCAAAAAAAATCTATGCATAAATTATTGTGCTAAGACATGTCGTGATAAACTTGCTGTGTTGCCATATAAAATGTAAAGTGATGTGTCTAAATAATGGTCACATTAAAAAAAATAAAAAAAAATCACAGAGGGGCTCAGCTGGAGTGCTTAAAATTTGCGTTCTGTTTTATTTTAGACAAAATATGGTTTGGTATTTGCTCAGTTTTTCAAAAACAATACAAATTTCATGCAAAGCCACAACAAAATTGTGCATCCACATAAACAATTCTTTTTTTTTCTTTGAGTTTTTTCTGTACGATGCAGTATATAGAATGCACATGTGAGTTAGTGTGTGTGGATGTGGATGTGTGATTGATTTTTAAACCATGACAGCTGAGCATTATCCGTTCTAGACAGGTGGAAAGACAATTTGCCATTTTACTTCTGGCAGCTTCTGTCGGTTGTCTGCTTGCAATTACGGATCTGAGCGTTTTCGGGCTCGTTTCCAGTGTGGTCAAGAAGCAGAGGGTCTTGAACCTGTGGCCAGATATAACTGTTCTGGGATCAGGGAACAGCACCCCCAGAGGACCTATGCGTTAAGTGCTTCACTCAAAGCAATATCAGCAGTAGAGACGCAGTGTTGCATGGCTCAGCATAACTCATAAACTTCAACACTCTGCCAATTAATGCTGTAGAGCCCTTCTGTACTCCATATGCTCTTTAAAACACCAGCCAGACATTACTGCATATGCCAGCATTTAAACATGCACTTCTGATAGCAGATTCGCTGTTTTTTATCATTTTTATCTTGTTTTTCAACCTTAATAATGCCTCAGAAATGATATCAATTGCAAAATACATTTAATAAATAATTGTAACTAGAATTCAGTGAATTTCATTTGTCCTAATAGTAAAAAATTATCCACCTTAACTAAACCTCTAATATAAAGCAGCAAAACGTCATTTCAATTCTCAAATCTAATTTGCATAAAAAAAAAAAAAACTCATCTTCATCACAAACCCTGTGAATAACTATAGGTTTTCCTTCATCGGTGTGCAGTATTTAGCTTTACTAAAGAAAAGGTTTGTATTTTCTAATGCTAAAGGCACCTGCATACAGTAGGTGTAAAACATTTATAGCAAGGCAGTCAAAAAGCTAACTTTAAACATAAAAATTAAAGCAACATTTTATAAAAAAAAGACTTTAAATTCCAAGTTTTATTTTATTTCTGCTGTTAAAATGGTCAGAGTTTATTTTTGACCTGCACTGTAAGTCAACAAGAAGGTTAAACTCATATCAAACAAATCACACAAGTATGAAACACATCCTGTATACTTTCTTCGAACTGGTGTCCACTTTGCAGGGCACTTATAGCTGAATTAGAACAAACATCTGAAGCGTTGAAAGAAATATACAAAACGTGAGTTGGCGTGTGAGGTCAGGGATTGAGAATCACTGTCCTAGATGAATATGTGATTACTTTTTCTCTTATAAAACATATAAGAAGAATTGTAGCTTTAAATGTGGGCCTACAGTAAGTGATTCATCAGTGCTCTCAGAAATAAAGGTACAAAACCTGTCACTGTGGTGGTACCTATTCAAAAAGTACACATTTGTACCTAAAGTTTCCAAATTAGTACTTAAAAAACCATATTTGTAACTAAAGATTTTAGGTTTTAATATGCACCTTTAACCCTTGTGCACTGTTCAAATGTGCTGTTATACTTCATATAAATTCATATAAAATCCAAAAACTAAGTGTTTTTTGCACATGCCTATCTAAAGGGTTAATGGTGCCAACTGATGATCAACAGTAAAAAATGACAAGATTTTACCTATTCCCACCAATTCCCAGCAAAAATGCATGATTGTATGGTGTCATGGTTTTTGCAATCGAACAATGTGGTTACAATGGAAGTCAAAACAGCCATGAACAATGTAAATTATGCTGAACAAATGAAAAGCTTATGTTGTACAAACACTAACAATGCATCAAAGCCAATGTTGTTACTAATATTTCACATGTCCAAGACTGTGATAAAAGGTAAATGAAATCCAGTTCACAACTCCTTTTATATTGAAAATAAGTAATTATGTGTGTTATTTTCACCAAATCAGTGACATCATTTATGATTTTTGCATTTAAAGAGTTAAAATTCTGTAAATTTCTTAACAATTTAGTCGTTTTGATCAGGACTGAGGTTTATGCAAAAAAGATCAATGCAAAAAAGAAAAAAATATAAAACGTGTTTTTCTTAGAGAGACCAATAATTTCGCTTCATGAGACCTCATCACCAAAATCCAGTTATTAATTTAATTTTGCCAGTAACTATTGACTTAGACTCAGAAACAAGTATGTACCTTAACCCTTATGTGCTATTGC